>NC_090804.1:35492270-35651961 GCF_036512215.1 Solanum lycopersicum
CCAAATTTGACTTCAATCTCAGTCTTTAAACCTATTGAAACACACTAAGGAACACTAGGTCATTTTGCACAAATCTTCGGACGCCATTTTCGTCCCTCAAAGTTTTAGTTCTAATACTTCCTAATAAACATTATTACCTTTATTTAAGCTTAAAACACTGTTTTAAGGCATAATTAATCTAATGAGGTTCTAGACTAGGTCATGGAACTTCTAAAGTGTTAGAAACGGATTGCAGTTTTTTTTCATAGGCCCATTGTGTGAAAAATATACGCAGCAACACTACAAGAGCTATCCATGCGCTATAATCTTCTTTTAAATTGACCTTAGGTGGTAGAACCGTACATAACCAAGTAGAAGAGTTGTACTTACTGTATGTTGCTTGTTATTACTGTTCTTTTGTGGCCAACATAATCCATATTTTCATTCTCAGAATCAAATATATACATATTTAATGAAAGGTCTGTTTCTTCCAAATTATTCCTTACTCGTACTACTTCTGTGGATACTATGATTATAGAGCTCTAAACCATGATAGCTAAGACATGCAATCCGGAAATCTAACCTACTCTGATGAGGGTGTTGTACTTGCCAATGGTAGAACTTGGACACATCCCATGTAGGAACATGGTAAAGGAATATGAAGGACGCGCTTGGTATTCTAGTCTCATCTTTAACTAGAACTAGTTCACTTACCATACTTACTCGGTGGTAGCCTTTGTTCTCATAGATTAATTCACATTAAAGCTTCATAAAATTGGGTTACACATCTAGTTCATAACCCAATCACATTTACCTTACCAAAGATGTACTCTTAGGGCTACCTTCCAAAGAGACAAGAAGATCATGATGATTTTCCTAAGGATTAATGTGATGCCGTTCCAGCCAATTAACCTTAAGTCCATGATTCCTTTACTTGAAGGATACAATTACGGCTTAGGACTTCAACATTCCTAATGTTACCACTATGTTCAAGGTTTCACATAAAAGACCCTCTTTTGATTATTCAAGGTCACATATCATTCATAAATTCAAGAGTAAGAGGCTTTATCATCCTAAGTCATGACATAACATGCTTACATTCATACATACATCAAGGAATGGACATAAGTCAACCAAGACAAGACAACATATACTTCATCTTAACACATATTACTAGTCATTCAATAATCACATATGAATAACCATTATCATCTTTAATTCATCCTATACACTACCATATAATCATCATTATAGCCATTATAGACTTATATAGTCAAGTAGGAACACTCATGCATCAACCCTAAGAAATATAGAAGCACATAGTCATAGTTTACATGATTTCCTAAAATACATAGGAAGAACACATACTTCCATATTCGTTCAAATATAGATAGATAGGATCATATTTAACATAATATAACTTATAAAAATCATTATGATAACTCAAGTAGTGCCGACAAGGCCATGATAATCATATTGCAAAAGTGATGCCGACAAGGCCACATCAATTCACATAGCACTACCACCATAAATGGACCATACCATTCACAACATAATTGAAGTATAATTAACATAAAATAAAAGGAATTAGGGAAGCATGGCCCCACTCCATCATACCACTTAAAATTCAAAGTTAATTCATCCAATTAGATACCATTAGGCCCTTAACCATGGACATGAACATAAATTCAACATAATTATAACAATATTCATGAAACTATGTCAATTTACTTCACATTCATCAATGTAATACAACCTAGATATCAATTTACTTTAATCATTACATCAATCAAAAGCCTATATAAAACTACATTAGAATTCATAAACCTTAAGTTAATATCAACTCAATAAGTTTAATATTCAATAGATCTAAGAATGTACATTATTGAATTGATCAAATTGAAACAACATATAATCCAATTATATAACCATAATCTGTACATGAATCAAAAAGCCCATTACAATCTACACATGAAATCATTAACATCAAAGTATGATCACATAACCCATATATTAGTCAAACTAAGAGATTTTTGAAGATCAAGGGTTCATGGAGAATTTCAGTAGAAAACATCAATCAAACATCAATAATATCATATCTTAAAGTTTGAATACCATTTATGCAAGCACACAAGACTTCATAAAAATTAGACTTTTTAATCTAATTGAAACCTTTAAAAATTATCTTTGAAATTGTCTCTATGGTCATAGAAACCCTTAAATGAAGAAATTCATACCTTATTTGAAGAAAAAAATGAAAATTGAAGAAGAAACTCCATTTAAGAACCATATTCAAGCTCCATCTACACCTTCAACTCTCATGGAGGTTTTTGGAGGAACTTTTGGAGGGAATATGTCTTGATTTAGGCGTTAGGGTTATAATTAGAGTTTAATGACTTATATACTCTTAAAATACCCATAAACACTCAAAACAACCATATTCAAACATTATTAGACTTGGGTGAATTTACAACTTCACCCCTTAATTAACAGAAAAACTAGCAGGAAACACAAGCACCATGGACGCCCACATCGACGGTCTGTGGTTTCACCGACTCCCCGTCGATGGGGTCTTCTGGTTTCTCCTTCTAATCCGAAACATCCTATACTTCAGTCTCCATTGATCCACCCAATGATGGCCCATCGCCTGGTCGACTTGCTGTCATTTAGGTCGTCGATTGGCACTACCTTGAAGTGTTGAGATCCATGTTAGGGTCCTCCTTTAGGGCCCCATTTTGGGTCGTATGTGGAGTCTTACCTGGTCATTTCCAACACAAATATGTTCGAATAAGTGATTAGGACCTACAAAATGAGTTTCATCCAGAAGGATCAGGTAAAACTCAACGAAACATGCATTAACACCCATGGTCGCCTCAAGGCAAGCCTTTCGAACATCATGGATGTTTTTGGGTGTTTGACCTCCAAACTTTATGAAATTCGACACTCAATATATACACTATAATAAGTCATATAATAACCACATAACCTCATGAATCACACATAAATGCATAAAACCACATATGGGGCACATAGGTCACTTAGTCGTCGAACGTCTTGATCGTCCCTTGACGTGTGCTTCCAATGCACCTAAAATATCATACACTACCTCAAACCCACATTATAAACTGTTTTAGGATGTTACACTATCAAGACAACCATGTTAGTATCTAGGTTCACCTAAGTTATTTTCGGGGTCTTACAGTCCTTCTCAAGGGACCTTGGTTGGTCATTGGGGAGTAATGCCCGGACATTTCGAATATGAATCAACTTATATTCATGTTAGACACCCTTCCACCAATTTTATTAATTTTCAAACTTTTAAAACCTAGTCAAATAATCTAAGGCACACTAGTACCTCATTGAACTAGTTTCTGAACGTCATTGACATTTTGGGAAATTGTGGTTTCTAGAATTCCTAAATGCCTTTTATTCATTAAAATAGACCTTAAAATAGTGTCTAAACCTGATGAAACTTTTTTTAGGCTCTATAACACAACTTGGATTTTTGAAGTTTTGCATTATCCTTCCCTTAGGAACATTCGTCGCCTAATGACACTAAAATCTTTTGAAGGAAGGGATAGACTCAACAGTGGAAGCCCAACCAACAACAATACATAACAATTTAATCATATCATATACATAAATTAATTCAAAAACTTAAATTAGCACACATAACGCTCAAAATCACATTATGAGGAATTTCCTTCTCACAACAACTACATGATCCCAATATTTCATACATGAGACAATTATGGCATATCATAACTTAGCAACATGCCTCATATCATTTCAGAAAGACTCACCATATCAATATGGACAACATGACTAAAAACAAGCAAATTTACAAAATTTCAAGTCCAAATGCACAATTTCACTATAATTGACTATAATGACATCAAAAATGCACATTTTAGTAAAACTTCACCAAAAATCAAGAAACATCATTTTAGTCATTATTTTTATTATTACTAAGAACTACTAACCTTAGTTATCAAATAGATGAGGGTAACGGGACTTCATGTTGGCCTCGGCCTCCCATGTTGCACCCTCACCTAGGTGATTCTTTCAATATACCTTTATACAAGCCACCTATTTGTTCGGCAATTTCTTTACTTGTCTATAAAGAATATGAATAGGAACTTCCTCATAAGATAGGTTATCCTTCAAACCAAGACCCTCAATAGGAAAAATTTACTCGAGATCACCGATACACTTCTTAAGCATAGAAACATGGAAAACCGGATGAATCGAAGCCAATTCACTAGGCAACCTTAATTAATAGGCAACCTTACCAACCCTTTGCATGATTTCATAGTGACCCACATAACAAGGACTCAACTTCCTTTTCTTGCCAAATCTAACCACCCCTTTAATGTGTGAAATGTTTTAATACACTTTATTACCTTCTCTAAATTCTAAATTTCTTTTCCTATTATTGGCATAAGTCTTTTGCCAACTTTAGGCTGTTTGCAACCGGTTCCTATGATATGAACCTTCTCCAAAGATTTATAAATCAAATCGGGACCCAAAAGTGAAGACTCAACCACTTCAAACAACCCAGTAGGAGACCTACACCTCCTACCGTATAAGGCTTCATATGAAGCCATAGATATAGATAAATGGTAGCTAGTATTGTAAGCAAACTCCACCAATAGCAAAAGGTTATCCCAATTCCCCTTGAAATCAATAACACAAAACCTAACCATATCTTTAAGGGTTTGTATAGTACACTCCGCTTGACCATCCGGTTTGGGGATAAACAGCGGTACTTAACCTCATCTTTGTACCCAAACCTTCTGTGAATAACCTCTGAAACCTATACTTGAATTGTGCACCCCTATACGATATGATGGACAACAGAATACCATGGAGAGACATAATATCATCTATGAAGATCCTTGCATAATCCTTCACCAAAGGTGTAGACTTGATGGGAATGAAATGAGTGGATTTGGTGAACCTATCTACAACCACCCATATAGATTCATATTGATTTTGTGTCCAAGGAAAATATAACACAAAATCCATATTGATGTCTTCCTACTTCCAATTAGTAACTTGGATATCTTGTAGTAAACCACTCAGCTTTTGACGTTCGCCTTTCACTTGTTGGCCATTTGGAAACATTGCAACAAATTCTTCTATGTCATTTTTCAAACCTTCCCAACAAAACACTTTTCTAAAGTCATGGTTCATCTTTGTCGTACCCGGATGAATGGAATAACGAGACCTATGATCTTTATCAAAGATTCGGTTCCTCAAACAATCTACATTGGGAACATACAACCTTCCTTGATACCTAAAGACACCATACCCCCTAAGGAGAATGACTCATTAAGCTTACTAAGAAATGATTCTTTCAACAACATCAATGGTTGATAAAGGTGTTGTTTGGACTTCACCTCAACTACCAAAGATGACTAGGAGTTCTTATGGACCATAAAACCTCCATTCGAATAAACTTCCAACCTCACGCCCAATCTAACAAACCTATAAACATCTTTTACTAGGTCTTTGTTGGATTCCTCTACATGAGACATCTTACCCATGGTCATATGACATAGGACATCCACAACTACATTGGCTTTGTCGGGGTGATAAAGAACACTAATGTCGTAATCCTTCAATAATTCCAACAACCTTTTTTGTCGGAGATTCAACTCTTCTTAAGAAAACACATATTGGAGACTTGTGAACGGTATACACATCAACATGAACATCATATAAATAATGATTCCATATTTTCAAGGAATATATCACGACCGATAATTCAAGATAATGAGTTTGATAGTTCCTCTAATGCACCTTATGTTGTCTAGACGCATAGGCTACCACTGTCTCATGTTACATAAGCACAAACTCTAAACAATGTCACAATACATCACAATATACAACGAAGACCTTTTTACCCTTCGGTAATGTCAACAATAGAGTGAATGTAAGCCTATCGTTCAAGATTTGGAAACTTCTTTCATAAGCCTCGGACCACTAAAATTTCTTAATATGTAGGGTTGAAGTAGTCAAAAGAGATGCAATGGATGCAAAACAATTCACAAGTCTCCGATTATAACCCGCTAAGCCTACGAAACTCCTAATTTTGGTCAGATTCAATGATCTAGGACAATTTTTCACCACTCGACTTTCATTGGATCAACCTCAACTCTCTCACTAGAGATGATATAACCAAGAAAGAGGATACTTGTTCTTAATAATGACTTTATTGTGTTTGCGGTAATGAATGCACATCCTAAGGGACCCATGCTTCACAAACAATACCGGAGCACCTCATGGAGAAATACTAGGTCTAATGAATCCTTTGTCTACTAAATCATTGAGTTAAGAATTCAACTCTTTCATTTCGACCGAAGCTATCCGATAAGAAGGAATTGAAATGGGATTCATATCGTGTAACAAGTCGATACCAATATCAATTTTCCGTTCGCGAGGAATACCAGGGATATAATTAGGTAAGACCTATAGAAATTTCCTCAATACGGGGACCGACTCAATTAGAGGAATTTCAATTTCTAAATCTTGGACTCTTACAATATGGTATAAACACCCTTCAGAGATCATTTTACAAGCTTTGAAATAAGAAATGATACGACCTCTAGGAATAGAGTTTCCCCTCTTCCACACTAAAACGGGCTCATCTGGAAAGTTAAAGTTCATCACCCTTGTTTTACAATTTATAGAAGCAAAGCAAGCATACAACCAATCTATACCCAATAAGACATCAAAATCAAACATATCGAGTTCTGCTAATTCAGCATAATTAACTCTATTAGGCCAAGTTACGGGACATTTTCTTTACACCCTTTTGGTGAAAACCGACTCACCCAACTGGGTAGGCACCATATAAGGTTCATTAAGAATGTATGGTAAGATATAAAATTTCAAATCTTACAAGGGAGTAACAAAAAATAATATAGCGCCTAGATCAAGTATATAGCGCCTAGATCAAGTATATAGCGCCTGGATCACCATAGTGCTTCTTGCCACACTTGTTTGTAGAACTAGTATCTCTTACCCTCTTAGGCTTATGATTAGACACCCTATCATCATGGGCCTCACAGAAATTGGAAGGAACTTGAGTAGACACCCTCTTCTTGAGCCTACGCATGTCTTGAATCTCAAGCCTACTCTTAGAAGAACCACCATCAAAATATCTTGCCATTATAGAATATGTACTCTTTATCTTAGACCTTGCATCTTCCTTTTGTTGAACATGAACCATGAGATGAGAAACATTCTTATTGTCATATAAAATAGGCGAATGACACTCTTCTTGCTAGTCATCCGACACTCCTATCACAAAATGGTTCATTTCATCCCTAGGGTCAGAAACCAATGAAGGAGCATATTTTGACAATTGAGTAAATTTAAAGGAGTATTCAAGCACACTCATACATCCTTGAAAGGTTGATTAACTCCACCATTTTAGCTTCGCTCTTATCCCTAGGAAAGAATCTATCAAGAAAAGCATTCTTGAACACTTCCCAAGTCACCCGTCCACCCCTTAACGACCTATTGTCCCTTCATTGGACATACCATGTTTTGGACACATCTTTGAGTTTGAAAGTTGCTAACTGGACCTTCTCCCTAGTAGACAAAGCCATAAAATAAAGTATCTTAAAGATTTATCAAATAACTATTGGGGGTCTTCTTCAACCTCGGACCCATAGACATTAGAGGTATTCATCCTAGTCAAATCCCTTCTACGAAAGGCCATGTAGGAACTTATTGATTTGCTTGGGGTACAACACCCCGATTAGCTTGATTGTGAAAATGCATTTTAATAAATTTTTGAAATTTTTTACAATGATCACCAAGACACTTACGGTGAAGCATGCATAAATTTAACAATTCATTTTTCAAGCAATCTTATCAAGAATACATGACAATATAAGAGATAAGACGATACAAAATCATCTTATGACATAAACATAACCATCCTTAAGAATTAAGACTTATTGGGGCTTTCATTCCGGATTAGTTCCTTGCTTAGTCCCGAGTACAAAGAAATGATTCTTCCTTAGAGCATTATCATCTGGACCACCATTAGGGGCTTAGTCCACCTCCATCCCATTTGCGTTGAGGTTGGTGCAATACCTTATCTTGTAAAACTTACTATCACATCCAAAGCAACCAGCCTTTGCAACAAGATACTTACCGAGGTGTTTCTTCCCACCAGTAACACAGATAGACCTCTCAAAAGCATGACCACCACCTTGGGAATTTTCTTTAGGAGATCTATCATTATTCCCCAAGAAAGTATTTTGTTGGTAAAACCTCTTTTTAGGTTTGGGTTTACTTGGTTCTTCCACCCTAGGCCTCCTCCAATCCCTAAGCTTAGACTTTTCAATTTGTTGAGCATATATCGTGAGCCTAGAGATATCCATCTCATTAAGGAGCATTGACGTATGACACTCTTAATTTACAAAGCTAGACACCTCCATCACAAATTGTTCATCCTAGCCCTAGTGTTGGATCCTATGCTTAGGACATACTCTGAGAGTTGGGTGAATATGAGAGAGTAATCATTCACTCATTCTCCCTTGACGAAGCTTCATGGACTCTACCATCTGCTTATCCCTACATTCTCAGGGGAACAACCTATCAAGAAAATACACTTTAAACACTTCACAATCTATTAGACCTTCCCCTAAGGGTCTGCCATCCCTCTATTGATCAAACAACACTTGAGACACATCTTTGAGTTGATAAGCAGGTAATTCGGGTTTATGTCGAGGAGTCACACCTATAGCATCCACAACATTGAACACCTTATCCAACAATATTTGTGAATCTTCATCCACCTTAGTGGTGCCATGAAAATCTGGAGGGTTCATTCTCATTAAATTCTAAATTTTAAAAGTGGGAGTACTTGCATTGCGTTTTGGTCCACGTCCTTGTGTTAGCTTGGGCAACCAAAATATTAGTGATGTCTTGGGTTTGAGTCGTCATGTGTCTGGTCAAATAAATAGGGGCATCTCTTATCCCCAAATTCGTCATATACCTTTAAACAAAGGAAGCTTGAGGACCTCGGTGGCATAGGGGAAACTTGAGGTCTTTGTGGTTTTTGAGGAACTTGAGGGGGTCACTCCTCATTCATTTCCACTTGGCTAACTATAAGGATTTCTTCACCACGGGGAGGGATCCTCTAATTATCTAATCCTATGTCCTCCTTTTTAGCATGTGTCCTTCTTGTATTCATGTCCTATAAACACATGAAGAGTGTTTGAGAAAGACATCTTATAGAACTCAACTCTGTGGCACAACACTAGAATAGTAAAAATAGTGAAACTTCTATAGCCTTATAGGCTCTCACTCATGGGTGTGTCGCTACTCACGCCGATGAACAAGACGCTAGTAGACGTGTCCTGCAAAACATTAGACCCTAAATTATTTACCATATCCTCATTCTCTGATTCCAAGCTTGGTACGATCTAAAAGTACCCCCTAGAAGATTGGCAACCCTTAGGTTGGAATAATTGCGTACTTGACCCTTCGGAGGTCTTGTACTAGCCTTCTAGCTATCATTCGTTTCATAAGACATGAAAAGTAGTGTGAAATTAAAATATTCCAATATATTTATAATAAAATTACAATATCTTTCATAAATACAGACAGTGTAATCTTGTCATCATAAGCCAACTTAAAGACACGACTTAAATATCAAAGGGACACGACCTTTTACATTGAACAAAAATATATGTGTAATACAAGTCTTAAGGAAGAATGAAAGAAACAATGACTATGCCGTCAATATATAAGGACATACATAGTCTTGAGAGACTCGATTCCCATGATTGCCTTCTACTCTTAAACTTTCCTCCAACCTATACTAATAGAGTATAAAAAGTTTTGGCATAGTATAAACATTGTATTAAGTATGGCATTATGCAAAAACATGCAAAAGAGGAAATTTTAGTAGAAATAAACTTTCATGCCAATTAGGTAAAACCTTCATGCATATAGAAGTCAAATAGCATATAAATTATCATTTACAACATTTAAAAGAACTTCCTTAATTATAGCATTAAAGGCACATTACAGTGAACTTCTAGAAAACGTTATAGTGAACTAAAGCAAACATTATAGTGAGCAAATTCCTTACCAACTCATAGTTACCTCATTTCCATTGAATTTTCTTTAGTTAAGGTTATACTAAGGCTAATTAAGGTGAGACATGAAGGAAATTCCCATACATTCTCTTCAGTGCACATCCAAGTGATCTTCAAGACTACCCATTTTAATTTTACGTCGCATGGATAACAAGTCAACACGCTACACCAAAACATTGAAGAAAACATACTTACATCTAAGGACTTTACATAAGTGACCTTCTCCAAGTGGACTTACAACTCACACAAAGGGCAATGTGGATGTAGCATCCCATACTACTACTCGCATAATGTGCTCCTTGAGGATTCAATGGACTTAGGCGCACCATATTCATCTCCCATAAACTTCAATATACAGGAAATAATCTTAACATTATTTCTTAACATTAGAAATTAGGTTACATAACTAATTACATAATACAATAACTAATTAAAGTATTTCATATAAAGACACACCAAGACTCCACTAGTGCATACTCATGCAATGGATAAATATCAACCCATACCATCACCATCCCTTAGTAGTACACTCTTTACAAGACTCATTTCATTATATTCTTTGTCGGGATATAGACCATGAGAGTTAGACGTGGAATCCCGGTATTAACCCCTACCAGATGTGGGATCCCAACTTCCCTACTATAGGGTCATTCTCTTAGCCTTTACATGTAATGTCCAACATTTATACCTATTTTGGCGTATAGATTCTCTACTAACGAAGAGTATTCATCTAGAGGGGTACATTTCATACAATATCGTAACTCACGAATTGTAGCCACCCCTTCTTCATATTATCTCGGTGCTAAGAATATATAACTCCCACAAGGGTTCTTAAAACTTCATTAATAAATGTCAAGGGATAACTATTGGACACCACATCTCCACTCAGGAAGAGTGTTCATCCTCTAACAAATCATAGAAAGCTCTTTGGAGTGGTAAGGTTGCTACAAAACACTTCATCTCAATTAACAAAGAGTGTTCACCCCAAAACTCCCCTTTTCATTCGTATAGTGTAACGACCTGTTTAGTCGTTTTGAGCAGCAGATTTTATTTTTGGAAAAACTGGCTGAGAAGACGGACCCACGACGGACCATCATCGGCACGACGGACCGTCGAGGGGGTCTCGTTCCAAAACACTTAGAATTCTGAAATTTGTGTACTGAAATCGACTCTCTAAACTTTGTAACGAAATGGCAGGACGGACCGTCGTGGGCACGACGGACTGTCACACATCTTCCACAGAAATTTAGTCTCTGAACCCTGCGACGACCCAGCAGGTCGGACCGTCGTAGGCACGATGGCCCGTCACAAACTGCGTAATCCCTGGCTGAGTCGGATTTCTTTAAATGTTTTAAGGGGGCGTTTTGGACTATTCCTGCTATAATTATAAATTTAGTGGGTTAATATTAATAATTTAACTACTTGAAGGTTAAAAGAGATAACCTTGAATTAATTAATGGGTTAAATTCATCATCTTTCATACTTAATTATATGCCAATTAGGGTAAAAGACAGAGGGTTTGAATAAGAAAAAGATAAGAAAAGAAATAGAGGGAGAAACGATCTCGAGAGAGAGAGAGGAACGAAGAGGAAAGCAAAGATCTTGAGGAAATTGCTTGTTTGATCACGAATCTTCGGTGGAGGTAGGTTATGGTTTTTATACTATTCGTAGTTAACTCTACAAGCGAATGATATGTGTTGGGTTGTATTGTAAATTGTTCTATATGCTTAATTGTATGCTTGCATGAATATGATTATATAATTGTGATGAAATAAGCATGATGAAGCTATTGAATCCCAAATCTTGTAAACCCCTTGTTAATGATGATGCCTTGGTATAAAAAAAGGCTTAATGAACTAATGTAATGAGATTGATGATGCCTTGGTATAAAAAAAGGCCTGATGAATTAATAGAATGAGATTAGTGGAGCGGGTGTCACGAACCGACAAGTAGCATTAGGGGATCGGGTGTCACAAACCGACACGTAGAATTAGGGGATCGGGTGTCACGAATCGACACGTAGAATTAGGGGATCTGGTGTCACGAACCGACACGTAGAATTAGGAGATCGGGTGTTGTGAACCGACACATAGAATTAGGGGATCGGGTGTCACGAACCGACACGTAGAACTAGGGGATCGGAGTGTCACGTTCCGACACATAGTAGTAGGGGCGGAGTGTCACGTACCGACACAAGAATAAAGGTGATGAATCTTGAAAGATGTTAATGTACTCAATCTAATGAACCTAATTCCCAAATGAGTATGGTATTGAGGCTTGAGTCCTCATGTGTGAACTTGGCGGTACTTATTAACGATCATAGTACTTGTTGTTGCTACATGTTGAGTAATATAGTTGATTTTATATTATTACTTGATATATATTGTTTTCTATTTTGAGTTGGACGATGATAATTACTCAGTACACGTGTTTTATACTGACCCCTACTTGTATGTTTGTTTTTGTTAAATTGTGGAGTGCAGCAAACGTGCCGTCGTCTTCAACTCAACCGCAACTCTAGCCAGTCTTCATTACACCGGATTTCAGGGTGAGCTAATGCTTCTAGCTTGGACTGGATCTTCCTCTTCACGTCTTGATGCCTTGAACTTCCGGCATGGACTAGCTTTTACTTATTTTAGCTTCTTCGATACTCTTAGATTAGTAATTTGAGGATAGATGTTCTTGTGGTGATGACTTCCAGATTTTGGGGATAATAATAAGTGTTTGAGTTTTTAGAATTTATTTAATTTATTTTGTTAATGAGTTTTAAGTCTTCCGCAATGTATTTAGTTCATTTTGTTTGAAATGATGGGGTTTAGATTGGTTGATTCGCTCACATAGGAGGATAAATGTGGGTGCCACTCACGGCCCGTTTTGGGTCGTGACAAACTTGGTATCAGAGCATTAGGTTCGTTGGTCTCATCACACAAGAACGAGTCTAGTAGTGTCTTATGGAAAGGTAGGGGGACGCCTTTACTTTTCTTTGAGAGGCTATAAGACTTTAGGAAAATTCGATTCTTTCTTCCTTTCTTGCATGCTATTACTTGGGTCCAATTGGTATCTAGGTGATACAAATTGGTATCTGACCATCTTCACTCTTTTTCGCAGATTGTTAGGACTAGAGGAATGACTGCGCCAACACCAACACCGGCAAGACAAGAAGCGTCTGAGCCAGCCACTGGGACTGTAGCTCGAAGAGGAGTAGTGGCAAGAGGCCGTGGAAGAGGTCGTGGGAGGACGTCCCCTAGAGGAAGAGGACAAGCACCTAGACAATCTGAGACTAGGGCGGTGACTCCTCCACCGACTGAGGAAGTTGTAAGAGAGGTTGAGGAAGGGGAGAATGAACAAGTACAGAATGAGGGATTGCCACCCCAACCTACCCCAGAGATGATCAATCAGGTTCTTGCTTATCTTAGCGAGTTATCGGATCAGGGCCAGACACCTCCAGTGTTTTTTACACCAGCACCTCAGGTTCCGGAGGTACAACATGCAGCTACTGTGGCTCCCCGCATGGATGCCTCATTGGAAATAGGCACGTTTCCTCGTCTGACTATAGGGCCTATAATGACAAATGATCTGCATGAACTTTTCAGTAAGTTCTTGAAATTGAAACCTCCAGTCTTCAAGGGTGTTGAATCTGAGGATGCCTATGATTTTCTGGTTGACTGTCATGAGCTACTACAAAAGATGGGTATAGTAGAACGATTTGGTGTTGAGTTTGTGACTTATCAGTTTCAAGGGAACGCCAAAATGTGGTGGCGGTCACATGTTGAGTGTCAACCAACAGAGGCACCGCCTATGACTTGGGCATCATTCTCTAGCTTGTTTATGGAGAAGTATATCCCCCGGACTTTGAGGGATAGGAAAAGAGATGAGTTCTTGAGCCTAGAGCAAGGTAGGATGTCGCCTACTGCATATGAGGCTAAGTTTCGTACATTATCCAGGTATGCCACCCAACTTTGTTTCAGTCCACAAGAGCGGATTCACCGTTTTGTGAAGGGGTTGAGGTCAGAATTGCGGATTTCAGCCTTGCAGGTAGCAGCTACGATAAAATCCTTTCAAGAAGTAGTAGACTTCGTGATAGAGGTGGAAGGAGTGAAGACAGATGACTTCACAATGGCATCGACATCAAAAAGGTTTCGAAAGGGAGATGAGTTTAATTGTTCTTACTCTAGAGGACAGGGTTCAGGAGGTTACTCAGTCCGACCAGTTCAGTCTTCACTACAGACGGTAGTTGGGGGTCCACCTCAGACCAGCCAACACTTCTCTGAGAGACCCATGCTTGACTCCAGAGAGTGTTATGGATGTGGGGAGACTGGACACATTAGGAGGAATTGTCCAAAACAGAGTTATAGACCCCCAATAGCTAGAGGTAGAGGTGGTCATGGTAGGGGCCGTTATTCTGGAGTACGTGGTGGTCGAGGTAATGGTGGTCATCAAAACGGCCGGGGTGACGGACAAATGGGAACTACTGCAGCGCAACCTGTTAGAGGCAACGAACAGATGGTGAAACGGCCCATTGTTACGCTTTCCCTGGGCGGTCGGAAGTGGAGACATCAGATGTTGTTATCACAGGTAATCTTTTGGTTTGTGATTGTATGGCTTCTGTATTATTTGACCCTTGCTCTACATTTTCATATGTATCTTCCGCATTTTCTAATGGTCTTAATTTACATTGTGAATTGCTTGACATGCCTATTCATGTTTCTACTTCGGTGGGTGAGTCTGTGATAGTTGAAAAAGTGTATAGGTCTTGTTTGGTGACTTTTGTGGGGAGCAATACTTATGTAGACTTGGTTATCTTAAAAATGGTTGATTTTGATATAATTCTGGGTATGACTGGCTCTGTCCAAATTATGCAATCTTGGATTGTAAGGCTAAAACTGTGACGTTAGCCAAACCTGGGACAGATCCGTTAGTGTGAGAGGGTGACTACACTTCCAATCCAGTTCGTATCATCTCCTTTCTTCGTGCTAAGAGAATGGTTAGTAAAGGGTGTTTAGCTTTCTTGGCACATCTCAGGGATGACACATCCAAGTACCTTCAACTGAGTCGGTTTCGGTAGTCCGTGAGTTTCTGGATGTGTTCCCTGCAGATCTTCCTAGTATGCCACCGGATAGAGATATTGACTTTTGCATCAATTTGGAACCGGGTACTCGCCCCATTTCTATACCCCCTTATAGAATGGCTCCCTTCAAGAGTTGTTGAGCAAAGGCTTCATTAGACCAAGTGCATCTCCTTGGGGTGCTCCGGTGTTATTTGTGAAGAAGAAGGATGGGAGTTTTCGGATGTGCATAGACTACCGGTAGTTGAACAAGGTAACTATTAAGAACAAGTATCCCATTCCTTGCATAGATGACTTGTTCGATCAGTTACAAGGTGCTTGTGTCTTCTCTAAGATTGAATTGAGATCCGGTTATCATCAATTGAAAATACGGGCAACGAATGTGCCAAAGACTGCTTTTCGAACCAGGTATGGGCATTACAAATTTGTAGTGATGTCCTTTGGTCTTACGAATGCCCCTGCTGCTTTCATGAGCTTGATGAATGGGATTTGTAAGCCATATCTGGATCTCTTTGTGATCGTATTTATTGATGATATATTGGTATACTCAAAAAGCAAGAAGGAACATGAGGAGCACTTGAGAATTGTATTGGAAATGTTGAGGCAGAAAAAGCTTTATGCCAAATTCTCCAAGTGTAAGTTTTGGCTAGATGCAGTGTCCTTCTTGGGGCATGTGGTTTCTAAGGATGGGGTGATGGTGCATCCTTCTAAGATTGAGACAGTGAAGAATTGGGTAAGACCTACTAATGTGTCGGAAATAAGGAGCTTTGTTGGTTTAGCTAGCTATTACCGTCGATTTTTCAAGGGATTCTCTTCCATTGCTTCCCAATTGACGAACTTGACTAAACAGAATGTTCCATTTGTATGGTCGGACGAATGTGAGGAAAGCTTTCAGAAACTCAAGACCTGGTTGACTACTGCACCAATCCTTACCCTGCTAGTGGAAGGTAAGAATTTCATTGTCTATTGTGATGCATCCTATTCGGGTTTGGGTGCAGTGCTAATGCAAGAGAACAATGTAATTGCTTACACTTCAAGGCAATTAAAGGTGCACGAATGTAATTATCCGACCCAAGATTTGGAATTGGCTGCGGTAGTGTTTGCCTTAAAGCAATGGAGACACTATCTAGATGGAGTTAAGTGTGAAGTATACACGGATCATCGTAGCCTACAGTATGTCTTTACTCAAAAAGATTTGAATTTGAGACAGAGGAGATTGATGGAACTACTGAAGAACTACGATATTACTATCTTGTATCATCCGGGAAAGGCTAATGTTGTGGCAGACGCCTTAAGTAGAAAGGCAGGGAGCATGGGAAATCTAGCTCACTTGCAAGTTTCTAAACGTCCATTGGCTAGAGAGGTTCAAACTCTGGCCAACGACTTTATGAGGTTAGAAGTAAATGAGAAGGGAGGATTGTTGGCTTGTGTGGAGGCGAGATCTTCTTTTCTTGACAAGATCAAGGGGAAACAGTTTGATGATGAGAAACTAATCCAAATTCGGGCTATGGTGTTGCGAGGAGAGGCTAAAAAGCAATAAAGGATGAGGAAGGTGTTTTGAGGATTAAGGGAAGGGTATGTGTGCCACATGTTGATGATGTAATCCACACTATTCTTACAGAGGCTCATAGTTTAGGATATTCTTTACATCCTGGTGCAACCAAGATGTACCGTGACCTAAAGCAACACTTTTGGTGGAGTAGGATGAAGCGCGACATTGTGGATTTTGTTGCCAAATGTCCAAATTGTCAGCAAGTAAAGTATGAACACCAGAGGCCCGGAGGAACACTTCAGAGAATGCCCATTCCTGAATGGAAGTGGGAGAGAATTGCAATGGACTTCGTGGTTGGTCTTCCAAAGATATTGGGGAAGTTTGACTCTATTTAGGTAATGGTGGACATATTAACTAAGTCTGCTCATTTCATTCTGGTCAAGGTGACCTATAATGTAGAGAAGTTAGCCAAAATTTACAGCTCAGAAATTGTTCGATTGCATGGAGTTCCCCTCTCTATCATATCAGATAGAGGTACGCAGTTTACTTCTAAGTTTTGGAGAACATTGAATGCTGAATTAGGTACTTGGTTGGACCTTAGTACTGCATTTCACCCTCAGACCGATGGTCAGTCTGAGCGAACAATTCAAGTGTTGGAGGATATGCTTCGTGCATGTGTGATAGAATTTGGAGGCCATTGGGATAAGTTCTTACCCTTAGCAGAGTTCTCATACAAAAATATCTATCACTCAAGTATTGATATGGCTCCATTCGAGGCATTGTATGGGAGAAGATGTAGGTCTCATATTGGTTAGTTTGATGCATTTGAGGTTAGACCTTGGGGTACTGATCTTTTGAGGGATTTTTTAGAGAAGGTGAAATCTATTCAAGAAAAGATTTAGCCGCTCAAAGTAGAAAAAAGGAATATGCAGATCGAAAGGTTAGAGACTTGGAGTTCATGGAGGGTGAGCAAGTCTTGCTGAAGGTTTCGCCCATGAAAAGGGGTGATGCGGTTTGGAAAAAGAGGTAAGATAAGCCCAAGGTATATTGGACCATTCGAAGTACTTAAGCGAGTAGGGGAGGTGGCTTATGAATTAGCCTTGCCCCCAGGACTGTCATGAGTGCATCCGGTATTTCATGTGTCGATGTTGAATAGATACCATGGGGATGGAAACTACATCATTCGTTGGGATTCGGTTCTTCTCGATGAGAATTTGACTTATGAGGAGGAGCCTGTTGCCATTCTAGATAGAGAAATTTGCAAGTTGAGATCAAGGGAGATTGCATCCATCAAAGTTCAATGGAAGAATCGACCAGTAGAATAGTCCACGTGGGAGAAGGAGGCTGATATGCAAGAAAGATACCCACACCTGTTTACAGATTCAGGTACTCCTTTTCGCCCTTGTTTGTCTTCGTGTGATCGTTCAGGGACAAGCGATGGGTAAATTGGTATCTATTGTACCGACCTGTTTAGTCGTTTTGAGCAGCAGATTTTATTTCTGGAAAAACTGGCTGAGACGACGGATCCCACGACGGACCGTCGAGGGGGTCTCCTTCCAAAACACTTAGAATTCTAAAACTTGGGTACTGAAATCGACTCTCTGAACTTTGTAATGGAATGGCAGGACGGACCGTCGTGGAAACGATGGACCGTCACACATCTTCCACAAAAATTTAGTCTCTAAACTCTGCGATGACCCAGCAGGACAGACCGTCGCAGGCACGACGGCCCATCACAAACTGCGTAATCCCAGGCTGAGTCGGATTTCTTTAAATGTTTTAAGGGGGCATTTTGGACTATTCCTGCTATAATTATAAATTTAGTGGGTTAATGTTAATAATTTAACTACTTGAGGGTTAAAAGAGATAACCTTGAATTAATTAATGGGTTAAATTCATCATCTTTCATACTTAATTATATGCTAATTAGGGTAAAAGAAAGAGGGTTTGAATAAGAAAAAGAAAAGAGCAGAAAGAGAGGGAAAAACGATCGATAGAGAGGAACGAAGAGGAAAGCAAAGATCTTGAGGAAATTGCTTGTTTGATCACGAATCTTCGGTGGGGGTAGGTTATGGTTTTTATACTATTCGTAGTTAACTCTTAATAGCGAATGATATGTGTTGGGTTGTATTGTAAAGTCTTCTATATGCTTAATTGTATGCTTGCATGAATATGATTATATAATTGTGATGAAATAAGCATGATGAAGCTATTGAATCCCAAATCTTTAAAACCCCTTGTTAATGATGATGCCTTGGTATAAAAGAAGGCTTGATGAACTAAAGTAATGAGATTGATGATGCCTTGGTATAAAAGAAGGCTTTATGAATTAATAGAATGAGATTAGTGGAGCGGGTGTCATGAACCGACACGTAGAATTAGGGGATCGGGTGTCACGAATCGACACGTCGAATTAGGGGATCGGGTGTCACGAAACGACACGTAGAATTAGGGGATCGGGTGTCACGAACCGACACGTAGAATTAGGAGATCGGGTGTCACGAACTAACACGTAGAATTAGGGGATCGGGTGTTACGAACCGACACGTAGAACTAGGGGATCGGAGTTTCACGTTCCGACACATAGTAGTAGGGGGCGGAGTGTCACGTACCGACACAAGAATAAAGGTGATGAATCTTGAAAGATGTTAATATACTCAATCTAATGAACCTAATTCCCAAATGAGTATGGTATTGAGGCTTGAGTCCTCATGTGTGAACTTGGCGGTACTTATTAACGATCATAGTACTTGTTGTTGGTACATGTTGAGTAGTGAAGTTGATTTTATATTATTACTTGATATATATTGTTTTCTATTTTTACTTGGCCGATGATATTTACTCAGTACCTGTGTTTTGTACTGACCCCTACTTGTATGTTTCTTTTTGGTAAATTGTGGAGTGCAGCAAACGTGCCGTCGTCTTCAACTCAACCGCAACTCTAGCCAGTCTTCATTACACCGGATTTCAGGGTGAGCTAATGCTTCTAGCTTGGACTGGATCTTCCTCTTTATGTCTTGATGCCTTGAACTTCCGGCATGGACTAGCTTTTATTTATTTTAGCTTCTTCGATACTCTTAGATTAGTAATTTGAGGATAGATGTTCTTGTGGTGATGACTTCCAGATTTTGGGAATAATAATAAGTGTTTGAGTTTTTAGAAGTTATTTGATTTATTTTGTTAATGAGTTTTAAGTCTTCCGCAATGTATTTAGTTCATTATGTTTTAAATAATGGGGTTTAGATTGGTTGGTTTGCTCACATAGGAGGATAAATGTGGGTGTCACTCACGGCCCGTTTTGGGTCGTGACATATAGTCTTTTACGAAGAGTAGGAAATGATCTATACACTTCATGTCTACTCACGACGAGTATTCCCTACAATACCTTGTTCACATTCTTTAGTTTCATTCATTCATTTCAAATGTGTGTGAGAGTGTGTACATGTGAGTACACCTTTCACATAATCACAATTTTCATACATTGACAGCTAATCATTCTTATATATTCATCCATCCCATTTCACACACTAGCATGCTTCAAATACATACATTATTCATTTAGACATCTACACAACCTATGCAATCCAAGCTTCATATAGAATGTCAACATGAACATCAACATCATCACTTTACTTCACATATAAAGACTTCATGGTCATACTACAACAATTTTAAAAATTCATATTCACAAACATCAAGTAAACACCTCCACAAAAGGTGGACCATAAAACTCAAGAACATTTCAATAAAAAATATACAAAGTAGAGAAACTTACACTTTATCCAATATTTTACCACCTTCCATCAATATTTCACCAAAGAAACATAACATAGAATTTATAGGAAATATCTAACCCAAAATAAATCCAAAGAAACTCAACTCTAACATTATCTAGCTAAAGGCATTAAACCCACTTTATAATCCATCAGTTGATAAAAAGCATGAAGATGGTTTATTGTTGTTTTTAAATTTATATCACCATATAACATTAAAAACAATTCATATTAATCACCAAAACATTTTTGTGCAAAGTCCCATACTTAGGGTCAAGGAATAAAATAGTGATAGTTTAAAACCCTTTTTGAAATATCTTAGAAGTTGCTCCTTGAATGATAGAAGGTTCAAGGATGACTACCATACCTCAATGATAAGAAACCCATGAAAAATTATAAATAAAACATCCAAAACCGGCCCTTCTAGCCCTTCTCTTAGCTCTTGCTTCTATGGAGTTTGGGAGAGTCTTTCTTGAGGGAGGGGTTTTGGGTTTTTTAAAATGATGTCTAAATTAGGTGGAAGACTTTAAACTAACTTAAAATACCTTATCGACACAAAAAATAATCCATGATTCACAAAACACTTTAGGTCAATTTACCAAACATCCCTTGCTTTGACCAATTTCTTGACAGCTTTTCAGTACCGCCATCGACGGACCCTTGCTACTGGGCGTTGCCTAA
Organism: Solanum lycopersicum; assembly: GCF_036512215.1. Classification (NCBI taxonomy): domain Eukaryota; kingdom Viridiplantae; phylum Streptophyta; class Magnoliopsida; order Solanales; family Solanaceae; genus Solanum; species Solanum lycopersicum. The sequence goes on from NC_090804.1 coordinate 35,513,388, forward strand.
TGCATGGCCCATCCTGCTAGGGCGTCGATTGGTACTGAGGCTGGCTAGGAAAACTGTTAATCTCCCACCATAAAAGGTGGATCTATTCCCCCCAATGATGCGTCTTTGAGCTTACAATTCATAGGAGAGGGGCGTTGATAGCCTAGTTCTTTGTAGCTTTGTTGCGAAATCTTAGGTCCTCTTCTAGGACCCCTTGTGGATCCTAGGTGGAGTCTTACCCGGACGTTGAACTAATATACATGGTCACCTAGGTCCTAGGGTCCCCTCACATAATTTTAACTAAAACAAAAACGTAAAAACTTGCAAAAACATACAGGGGCACACAAGCACATTCCAAGGCACATCTTTCGAACGTCATGGATGTGCTTGGACGTAGAACCTCCAAACATAACCAAATTTCATACACTACCTATTAACATCGTTATTAATCATTTTAAAACATAATTAACTCATGAGAAACATGTGAAGCTCTAGTACGACCTATTTTTTTTAGGAATATTATATAAACCAACTAAACAATATCTCAATGAACTATCTAATACAATACAATACAATCATAGGGTAGAAACCCTTTAAAATCGTCTTGAAAATTGGAAGTAAGATAGGAACTATAAATGAACAATCCGTCCTCAAAACATGATGACTCACAAAAAGAGTGATAGAATAAATCAAAGTTTTACTCAAAGATATAAGCACACCTCAATGACCTGCATCTACATTTATAAAATTCTAAAAAAAAATTGTTAGCACAAAAGTGCTAAGTACTGTAGACATGCATAAAAATCCTCAAAACATTCTCATAAGGGGAATTTAGTAAAAATCAAACATTTATCAAGTTTAAAATCCATTATACACATTTGTGAAGAAACAAAATTCAAACCATATCATAAGTTACCCAAAAATATACTTGTGCAATACATAGGGAAGATCCTATAATCATAAAAAAAAATTAACTACCTATTTTAGGTCACCAATATCATACATATCACCATAACCTCATCTATAGCTAATACTCATATACAAGGAAACATTCATGTTAATAACTTGTATCAAGTAATGTCAATCCTAACAACAATACATATCATACATTCATAATTCATACTAAGTAGTACCTCTTAAGAAGTCGTAGTTATAGTTTATTTTCTTTTCATAATCCATATTCTTGTCGTATAGGAAATTTAGCCTTATCCTACATAAACCATGTGAGATACATGGAATTGTTGTCTTATCCCCACACCAAAAAGAGGTATCCTACTTTCCTAAGGTAGAACTTTCATATATTATATTTTAAGTTGATTCACTAGATAAAGACTTATGTGGAAACATAGTTAAAGGATAAAGAGATTTATACTAGAAACTTGGACTTACTAAAGTAAAAGGTCTCCATTTCATGAGACAACTTACTTTTGAAAGTCGGAATATCTAACGTAAAACTTTCCATCTCATATTCAAATCCACTCGGTGCGAAGCATAATTCCCTTTGGCATTCTTGTTAGTTTTTACTTAAGTTCATGTTCATAAAAAAAATATACTAGGAACTCTAACATACATGGTATCATAATACCTCATAGATTCATTAGGTGAGAATGTCATTTCAACCTTAGAATCGTCAATTTGTGAGTAAACTTTTCACATCATATTCATAGTGTGTTCATGAAAATAACATTTCATTCAGAACAACAAGATAGTCATAGTCATCATAGTTCATGCATAAAAATGTGTAAGGGTATATAGGTGAACGATCTTTCAGTCAATACCACAATTACACCATAGTCATATGATCTTCTTTATCAGCATAAATCTTGAAGCACATAGATAATTATCACATTCATGTACAAATTCTCATAATTTAAACATTAAGAATTATGAATTCCTTTCAACCCAGCATCTAGAACTTCTACTTTAAATATGGGTAATAAGACAATTCAATTATTTCAAACAACACCCATTTACATTCTTATAAATTCAATTAACCCTTATTAAGATTGAAGACCTACAAAAATTGAACCATAAATATTCAATTCAATAATAACCCAACATAATCTAACCATTTATTTTCAATGAAACCCACATTGCTAGAATCAAACACTTCAAAGTACGGAACTTGGAAGTTTGAAAATCAAGCTTTGAAGGGGATCTTATGGTAGAATATACCCAATGATGAAAACTACTATACCTAGATAATGTATCGATTAACAAGTTGACGAAAAACCCTTTAATTTTTGCAGCCCAAGGTTCAACTTAAATTGCTTATTCTTGGGGTTTTAAAGAGAAATAATTTGAGGAAGATGAATTTTTTATTTTTATTTGGGTCTTTGCAAAAATGTTTTTGATTGGGTGTTTCATGACTTAAAATACCTTATATATTAATTTAAAACTAGTATAAAATATAACCATTTAAAATAGGTCTTAAGAATAATTTTAAAGAAACTGCCCCTTACCCCGATGGACTTTCCAAATATAAAACTAAAAGGCAAAGTCCAAGGAAGCTTTTAAGGTCATTGGAGTCGTGGACCCTCCCTTCGACTTGTGCCTTAATCTTTTAAAAGCTAAGTCACTTCCACGAGGGTCTACACGAGCAGTAGTTGACAAGAATAAAGTTGAACTAAGGAAGCCCGAACGTGGGGCTCTCCACGTGCAGCGGGGTCCTCCATGCTCCTTGGACCGTTACGTGGACTTCTTACTTGCCATAATTTCTGATGAAACTCAAGTAGTGACTTGTACAGTAAGTAGAGGCCTTTCGTAGGCCTTCAGCCCTCACGTGAACTTTCTCCTTGCTTATACGACTAAGGCATTTGTTCAAGAGTGATTCTAAGGGCAGTATATTTCAAAACTCAAATGTTAGGCCAGCTTTACCTTTCAATTTTCAGGGTGTTACATTATCTCCCCCTTGATAAAATTCCTCCTCAATTTATGATCTAGACACCTTACAAAATTTAAAGACTCAAGACTAGAAGCCAAACAATCATAACATCTCAAAATAATTTACCACATGAGGAGAAAGTTTCGGCTCCATCTTAACATAATAAATTTAACAAAAGGGAGTAGGAACTACATCTATCAACACAATCTGAATTAAATTCAACATTTCACATGTTCATAGGAAAAACTACCTTTTCCCATAAAATCATTTTGAAGTCAACATCATGGAGACAACATGCCATCTCAATAAACATAATATATCTTGTTCATTTATTCATCTAATGAAGTCAAATATAAAACATCATACTAAAATTAACAACATAAGGAACATATAAATCATTGAAACTCAATTTATACGAAACATGAATTCTTACAAGGACATGCATAATCAAAAGAAAATCATGTAACACAAATATTGCACGCGCGACTTCCATAACTAGGAACTCAAGAGGAACTACTTACCTCAACCCTGAATACGAGTAGAAGGGAAAAAATGAGGATGGTAGGACATCATATCGTCTTCGACCTCCATCTAGCACCCTCAACTAAGTGTTTCCTCCATAACACCTTTATGGAAGCTACTTCCTCATTTCTCAACCTTTTTAATTTTCAGTCTAAAACCTCAACTAGAACCTCTTCATAAGAAAGTTCTCATCAACTTCCAAACATTGTAATCGAATGATGGATACCCGATCTCCAATGCACATCGTTAGCAATGAAACATGAAACACTAAATGAACCGGAGCCAAATAATTCGGTAAGTCTAACTTATATGCAACTTCTCCAACGTATTTCATGATTTCATATGAGCCCATATACCAGGGACTAAGCTTAAACATCTTACCAAACCTCATCACACCTTTTATCTGTAAGATTTCAAGGTAAAATTAATTACTAACTTCAAATTCTAGATCCTTTCTTCTAACATTGGCATAAGAATTATGCGAACTTTAGGTTGTCTTTGACCTCTCTGTGATGTGTTGAACTCTTTCAATGGCCTCATAAACTAGTTTGGGACCAATTAAGGCAATTTCACCTACTTCAAAAAAACAAACCAGATATGTACACCTACTATAAAATGCTTCAAAAGGAGCCATGAAATGCTTAAATGGTAACTATTATTGTAGGCAAACTCTATCAATGACAGATGGTAATCCCAATTACCCTTCAAGTATATAAAACACACCATTAACATGTTTTATATTATTGAGTGGTACATTCAAGTTGACCATGTTTTTTAGGATGGAAAGCGGTGCTAAGCTTCACCGTAGTACCAAACCCTTTTTTGAATGCCTTCAAAAAATCTAAAGTAAATTTATTACTTCAATTCGAAATTGTAGATAACGAAACCCTTGACACCTTAACTATCTCCTTAATGTACAATTTTGCATAATTATCAACTAAAAAATTTTTCCCGGTGACTTGTCTAAAATTTATCCTAAGTGGAAAATAGATTTTTGTATTGACTTTTTACCGGATATGAATCCAATTTCAATCCGTCCTTACCGGATGGCTTCATAGGAGTTGAAAGAGTTAAAGATTCAACTCAATGACCTATTAAACAAGGGTTTTATTAAGTCTAGTATTTACCATGGGGAGCTCTAGTGTTATTTTTTAAGTAGAAGGATGGGTCCCATAGGATGTGCATTGATTATCGTTAACACTATAAGGTCACTATTATGAGCAAGTAGTCTCTCCCTCGGATTAACGAGTTATTTGATCAACTCCATGGAGCAAGCTACATTTTAAGATATACTTGAGGTCGGGCTATCACCAAATTAGGGTGAGAGGTGATTATATTTTCGAACAAGGTATGGTAACTATGAGTTCATAGTAATGTCCTTTGGTCTCACGAATGCCCCCGACCATAACAATGGAGAGTTCTAGAATTACCTAGTTTTCTTTGTGATTGTCTTAACTGATGATATCTTGGTATATTTGAAGATTGAGGGTTAACATATGGATCATGTGAGGGTGGTATTAAATGTTTTTAAGGAACAACAACTTTTTTCAAGTATTGCAAATGTTATTTTTTGTTGAGATCGGTAGCTTTTCTTGGTCAACTTATCTCATTGAGGGTATAGAGGTCGATCCAACGAAAATCATGTTGTCTTAGAACATTGATTCCAAATGACATAAGAAGTTTCTTGGGTTTATCCGTGTATAATAGGTGGTTTGTGGATGGGGTTGCATCCATTCCTTCTCATTTGACTACCTTGACACAAAAAAGCATTAAATTTGAGTGGTCAAAGGAATGTGAAAGAAGCTTCCAAATTTTTAATGATAGGATGACCTCCCACTCTGGTGTTGATTTTACTGGAGGTTACCAAAGGTTTTATGGTATATTGTGATTCTTTCCTTGTGGGTTTGGGTTGTGTGCTTATGCAACATGGGAAGGTAGTAGCCTATTCCTCTAGAAAACTCAAGGTACATCAGAAGAATTATCAAACTCATGATCTTGAATTACCAAGTGTATCATTTGCTTTGAAAATATAGAGGAATTACGTGTATGGTGTTCATGTGGATGTGTTTACCGACCATAAGAGTCTTCAATATGTGTTTACTCAAATGGAGTTAAATCTCTGACAAAGAAGATGGTTGGAAATATTGAAAGATTACAACATGAGTATTCTTTACCACCTAGAAAGTGCAATGCAGTTGCGGATGCTCTAAGTAGTATGACCATGGTAGTGTGTCCCATGTGGAGGAAGGTAAGAAATACCTAGTAAAAGATGTTCATAGATTGTTCCGATTGGATTTTCGGTTGGAAGATTCTCCAAATAATTGTTTTATGGTTCATCATAACTCCGAGATTATCCTTAGTGGTTGAGGTGAAGTCTAATCAACATGTTGATCCACTATTAATGGAGTTGAAGAAATCGGTACTTAGTGAGTCCAATGAGTCACTCTCTCAAGGAGGGGATAGTGTGCTAAGGTACTAAGGTAGAATATTTGTACTGAGTGTTGATAATTTAAGGGACCATGTTTTGGAAAAGGCTCATGGTTCTCAATATTATATTCATCTGGGTACAACCAAAAGGCTCATGGTTAATATTATATTGGTGGGATTTCATCAAAAGGGACATAGCGCAGATTGTATCCCAGGCTCCAAACTTCCAACAAGTTAAAGCAGAGCATCTAAAGCCTATTGGTATAATCAAAGAAATGGGTGTTCCTACTTGGAAGTGGGAAGAAATTAATATGGACTTCGTTATTGGGTGGCCTCAACCACGGAGGCAAAATGACTCAATTTGGGATTTGTGGATAGGTGTAAGAAATCCGCTCACTTTATCCCAGTCAATTCTACATGTTCAATGCAGGGTTATGCAAAAATATACAGTGATGACATTGTGAGTCTTCATGAGAAACCTTTGTTCATCATATCAAATAGAGGTGCACAATTTACTTTTCGGTTTTTGAAGTCTTTTATAAAAGGTTTGAGTAGTAAAGTGAAGATTAGAACAGTTTTTCATCCCCAAATGGATGGTAAAGCGGGGACTTCAATTCAAACACCAGAAGACATGTTAAGAGCTTGTGTGATACATTTTAAAGGTAATTGGGACAATCACCTACTATTCATTAAGTTCTCCTATAATAATAGTTACCATTTGAGCAATTCAATGGAACCTTTTGAAGCACTCTATGGCAAACAATGTAGGTCTCGAGTTGGGTGGTTTAAGGTTGGTGAGTCTTCACTCTTTTGTACCGAAATAATCCATGATGCCTTCGAGAAGGTATGGGTGCTAAGGGATAGGTTGAAAATACTCTATATTCGGTAACAATCCTTTGCCAACAATAGAAGAAGAGATCTTCAATTCAAATTAGGTGATATGGTGTATTTTGAAGATTTCACATATGAAAGGTGTGATGAGATTAGGAATAAAGGGGAAGTCAAGCCCCCGATATGTGGATCCCTATGACGTTTAGTAACGGGTCAGAAAACTTGAATATGAATTTAAATTACCTACTGAAATATCTTTGGTTCATCGTGTATTTGACGTCACTATGCCAAAGAAGTTTATTTTTGATCCCGTGTCCATTTTCTCTATTGAAGGGTTAGGTGTGTATGAGAGACTTTTCTAATAGTATATTCCTGTGGGAATTTTTTTATCAAATTCAAGAAGTTGACAAAAAAATAGGTCGCCTCCATATATGTCCTATGGAGAAACCACCCTGTTATCCTCATATTTTTGCATATAATTCTATCAAAAATTGAGGTTAGTAATAATCTTCTTTTAAAAAATGAATTAATCTAAATTTTGACTAAATTGCTAAACTATGCATAATTATGATAAAGGTTCATGTTAAAAATGAGTTTAATTGTAAATATGATCTGTTGCTTAACTTGCACTTATTTGTGATTATGTCTATAGTTTCTTTAATATAATTATATTGAGAATGTTAATGAGCCTTGAAAAGAATTTTCTTATAAGTTATTCTTGATGTTATGTTGAGATTATATTGATATTGAGACGGCAGTTCCTCATGTTGTGAAATTGAGCTCTTATATATGGTAAATTGTTTCTTGAATTTTTATGTGTAGTGTCATAGTTGTGCGTTCATTTGAGTTGTGAGTTACCCTTATGGGTTGTGACTCATAATGATTTTATTTTGTTTGTTGTTCTTAGTTCGTCTGCTAGTCTTGAGTCAACCTTTTTCTATATAGAGAATTTAGTATCATTCGGGGACTTATGTTCCCAAGGACGGGATAATGTAACACTCCAAAATTCGGTTACCTAATCTAGAGCCTCAGATAAATAACTAAGACTTATATCACTTTTTTTATTGGCCTAAAATAATGTATTCACACTAGTTAGGAAGTGGTACAGTCAACGTGTTAAGAAACGACCATAACGTCCGATGAGTTGTGAAATGTTCACAAGTGTGCCCTGGCATGTTTCAATGGGTTTTTGGAGTCAAAATTTAATTAAAATTGTTAAAAAGGTATAACATATATAGAAGAGGGTTTTAGAGTAAAAACTTCTGGGTACGACTCCCCAAGGATCACCCTAAGGGGCCTTGGAGAGGACCCTTCAAATTGGACAAAAAAGTTGTCTTTTGACAATGGCCATCCTCGAGCCAAACGACGATCCATTATTTGATAGATGATCTTTCAAGGGATTTGTGGTTCAACACTCAACCCAAACTTTAAATGGTTCCAAAAACCAAGTCTCTGTCCTAAACAACAATTTGCCAGCACAGGCCGTCGATAGAACTATAGGGCGTAGGTTGAGCAGTCTTGGTTTGGGTATGTTTTTACTATTAAATAATTTTAGTTAGGGACTTAATTATTTAGTTGGTTAGTTGATTAATTAGGGGTTAAGGGGTGGTTAACTAAGTTAGTAGGGTCACTATATAAGACCTAAACCTAATTAACCTAGCATAACACCCCTTGTTCCCAAACTCAAGTCTCTCCAATTTCTCTCCACTTTCTCTCTCTATTCCTTAAGGCTCCATTAAAGACCAATCTTCAAGGTAACTAGGGATAACAGATTTAAACTTTCTCTCCATCAATCATCAAAACTTGTTAAGGTATGGAATCTCTTCACTCTAGGGATCTCTTTCTCTAAGAGGCTCCTTCAAATTGATTTTAAAAGATGTCAAAAACATTGGTTTCTTTTCAATTTCGTGATTTTTCTTTTAATTGGTTATGATATTGATTTCCTTTGATTATTATTGGTAGATTATGATTGTTCATGAGTTAATTGTGGTAGTTTATAGTCCTTAATCTAGTTTATGATGGAATCCATGAATTGAATATATTACCCTAACCCTAGTTATGAATTTGACTTGTAGATGATAATGGTTATTGGAATTGATCATGCTATTATTTAATTAACTATATTTTTATGATAGTGACTGGGATTATTTTATAACTGTGATGAATTGAGGGTGAGATTCTACATGAAGGCTATGGATGTAACGAACTATATTATGCATATGATATTTCTATTTATTTGATACTTGACATAGACTTATAGTATAGGTGAACGATAATGTTTCTTATATGATTACTGGTGGTTTAAACTAGCTTAGAATATAATGTAACGCCTTGCACGTTTCAACATGTCTGTTTTCAAAGTAACTCCGACATATTGTATTTAAGTAGATATAGTAAGATAGTTATTGATCTTAAAGTTAAAAGTTAAGTATTAAGTTGAAGAAAAAGGGATTAACATTTAGAAATTTGAATAAAATAATTGAGTTGCTTGCTTGGCTTATTTAATATAGAAGATGCATCACCTACTTGAGGTAAATATAGCTAAAAGGCCGAAGTTTGATGCACCATATTTATGCTTATATTAATGGGATAACTTGACGCCCAAATCAATTAAAGGAAAATAAAAATTAAAGAAAGCCTAGCAGTTTAATCTACCAAGGCCAAATATAGAAAAAGCCCAAGAGAAAGCAAGTAGGTGCATACCTAGTTTGACCTTTTGAGTTGCTTCATGCACATAAGCGGGTGCATCACCTACTGGACCAACTAGTGGCTGAAAATGAACCATAGTAAAGAAGGTTCTAGAGGATATTTTTGTGGTTAATAAAGATCCATATAAATCCAATATGAGCATATATCTTTCACCCATTTTAACATATAATATTTAGAATTAACTCTACTTCTCTCTGTCTCTTTTCTCTTCAAGATAAAAAAAAATATTTTTTAGTTTTTCCAGTGTACTTCAAGAAACCCTCATATCTCTGAACCAAGGTGAGTGCAGCCACTTGGATTTTTCTTAATTAAACCATGGATGATTACGAAAACATGTTATTCATTTTCAAGTATGGGTACAAACGCATAAAATTTCCAGAACCTACTACTCACTTCTTTAGTTATTAAGATACTTTTTCTTCTTCTTTTGTTTAACTTTACAGGGAAACTGATTTTCTAGAAAAATTCAAGTTATAATGAAAAGTTACAAAAATTGAGGTAAGGTGATTGCTCCATTTTTGTCCTCCTTGCATATGATTTTGAGTGAGGAATTATGGGTTTGTTGTCATGAAGAACTCAATGGGGTGGTCAGTTCAATAATTGGTTGTATAATAAAGATTATTTCGGACTGTTGTATGTGTATTAATGTTGGGGAAACTTGGTTGATATTGGGGAAAAGATATATAATGTATGTGTTGGGCAGATAACGTGAGTGCCGTGATACACATTATGTTAAGGGTTGTATGGGCTCAATATCTATTAAAGTTAGCTACTATTTTACGATGCACACATTGCGATACCTTCTAATTTTAGTTTACCATGATTTAAATTGTTGAATAAAACCAAAAAGGAGAGGTTGAATCGTGATAGTTATATCGGTCAGAGGATTACGTATTTAAGGATATTCTATTCCATATTCCTAGGAGTGAAATCTCATATTTGCGATTATTATCAATAAAGTGAATCTCCTAAGTTTTATTCCTAGAAAAGGAAACATAGTGGCAGTGTACTATCTTAAAAAAACTAACAATATTTTCCCCTCAACTACTTCATGATATGTTCACTATTATATAGTTGTGTAATTATGCCCCATGTGCTGGTGTAAACATGATATTTTCTAAAGCAATCCTGGTGAATCCTTCTCTTTATTAATTGAAGTCAATTGTGTCATTGAGCTCTTAAAGTAATATGTTGATGTTACATAGCTCCTTATGTCGTATTTACTACCTGGAAGTATTAAGTTCATGTCTTCTACTACTTGTATATACTTCCATATCACCAAAATGATTATGGCCACCAAAACATCTCAAAATAGTCATGATTATCAAAAGACCAATCCAAAAAGAGTTATGAATTGATAAAGAACAATCTCAAAGATTAAACCATATATGTGAATAAATCTGTATAATTACAGGTGAAAGACCAGGGGCGAAAGCCTAGCATGGTTCGATCCAGAGTAGTACATAAGGGTGGAAACTCAGGGGCGAAAGCCTAGCATGGGGCGATCACTATTGGTACAGAAAAGTTGAAGCTCATGGGCAAAAGCCTCTCATGGGCCGATCCCAATATGAGTAATTATGAGGATCGCATCCCAAAGGTTAAAATGCCTTGCATGTGCCATCATCTTCTAACACTGATCTGTCGGTCACTTGTATCAAATGCCCTACAAAGATTATACCATATACAAAAGTAAAGAAAAGAATGTAACATACTTGATCTCACAAGAGTAAGAAAAGGTGGTCTTCTCTTCTGATTAATGCACTCATATGTTGATACTTGATTTCGTTTGTACCCTCCTATAACATATGATATTGCCTTACATATTCATTACATTTATCGTACTAACGTCCCACGGCGGGGGATGGTGCATTTCATGTTGCAAGCTAAGGTACTCTAGCTAGTAGACATTCTCAGTAGGAGCATACAATACTCTACTACTTTTGGTGAGCTCCATGTTTGTTTGGGGAATTATTGAGTCATTGGCAATTTCATTTTGGTATTGTACCGTAGTTAAGGATATGAACGGGTCTGTCCCGACCTACACTAAATAATATATCTTTTTGAGGCTTTGTAGACTTGTGTATATCATTCAGTTTTGTCTTAGAGAGTTGTGGCCTCGACGACTAAGTCTTGTACATAAATATTTGCTTTACTCATGTTATTTCGTAACACTGCATCCTATGTAAACTTTTCACAATTGTTAGAGTTATATGTATAGTAAGCACATGTTACGTGTTGGTTCTCTTGGTCCTTTAGGGCATCGGGTGCCTGTCAGTCTCAATGGGATTTAAGGTATGACAAAAGCGATACAAGAGCAGGTAATCTTAGGGGTATACAAAGTAGTGTCTTTGTAGAGTCTTTCTTATGGATGTTTTTTGCACCACATCTATAAATTGGAAGCTTTAGGACATGTAGAATATGTCTCATTTCTTAGATCGTGTAATAGAACTAATATTTTGTATGATTTATATGAATTTCTAAATTGATATATAATAGGAAAGATGGCACTTACGAGAGGGAGTAAAAGTACTCGTAAGCGAGTAGATTTGGCTGCCTAAGAAGAGACCAGCCAACCACCACCTAGTCAAGCTGATCAAATTAGGGCTCAAGATGACTCTCTATAAAAGAATTCCCCGACGCCTCCATTTCCTAAAGAACTAAGGGCGGAAACTGAACCATAGGAACCTGCTATTAATGCTATGGAGCATGATTTGAGGAATGCAGTCCAACTATTGACTCAAATAATTGTTGGTCATGCCCAAAGGCAATAAGGTCCAGTTGTAGGTACTAGTGGTGTTGATAGAGCAGTTGGAACACGCATACATGATTTTCTTAGCTTGGACCTTCCATATTTCACCGGGTAAGATCCTAATTTAGATCCACAAGATTTATAAATCAAATCAAACGTACTTTGGATATTTATGTGTGTAAGTGGTAAAAAATCATTAGAGCTAGTTTTATATAGACTCCAAGGAGTGTCTATGTTGTGGTATGAAGCTTGAAAGCAATCTATGGGAATATATTCACGTTCAGCTAACTGGAAAGAGTTCAAAAAGGCATTCCTTGAGCATTATCTACAATTTGAGATCGGAGAGGCCCATGCAGATTAGTTTTTAAATCTCCATCAAGGAAATATGAGAGTGAGAGAGTACATTCTTAAATTTAATTCCATGGCCAGGTATGCTTCTAATGTAGAAGATACCATGGAGGATAAAGATCATCGCTATGCAAATAGATTAGATTCATATATTGTTAGCAAATATATCATTGCATCATTGAATAAAGATATGGATATAGCAAGGATGCAGGATTTCACGCTAAAGTTTGTGGATCCAAGGCAAAGAAGAAGGACACAAACGTTGTAAATTGGGCATTCTAAGAGGGACAGATCCATATGGCATTTTACTCTATTCCAAGGTGAGTTTTATCCTCGGTTCTCGAACATACAACCTAGGACATATTCTTTATAATCTAAAATTAGTTCTCCACAATAGTTCCAAGGATTTAGGGGCAATCAATTTTGGCAAAGAAGTGAATGTCAAGGCTCACAAATAGCGTATTAAAAAGAGTAGGGAAGTATAATCCAATTAAGGCCTCCTCGAAAACCTCATAAATAGTGTGGGAGGAATCATCTAGGTGCAAGCAGGTTTGGGACAGATTTTTGTTTTTTGTGTGGCACACGAGGGTATGTGAGAAGAAACTGCCTTCATAGTGGCGTGGTTGGTGTTGCACAGCCGACTAGATTAGTTGGTGCATCAAACTCATCACCATCTTCTTTAGGTAGGGGACTACACATGCCTACTACTCGTGGTAGAGGAGTAAGGGGAGAATCTAGTTCTAGAGGAGGTCAGATTCACACATATACACTAGGGGATTAACAGAATTAAGAAGCCTCACTAGATGTGGTTACAGGTACATTATCCATATTTTTACATATAATGTATGCATTAATTTATGCGGGTGTACACTATCATATCTTACCCTATTAATTGCTACAAATTTAAAAAGAACACAATAATCATTAGTGAAGCCATTTGAAGTGTCAACACTAATTGGTGAGTCTATTATAGCTACAAGGGTTTATCGTAATTGCATTGTAACTATTTGTGATCACAATACATTGACTTACCTTGTTGAGTTAGACATGGTAGATTTTGCTGTTATAATAGATATGGATTGGTTAGATTCTTATTATGCCACGGTAGATTGCTGAACTAATATAGTGCATTTCTAGTTTCCAAAAGAGGTAGTCCTCGAATTGAAAGGTAATATTGGGGCGCCAAGATTTAAATATATTTCTTATCTAAAGGCAAAGAAGGTGATTTCCAAAGGATACATATCTCCTTTGGTCAGTGTTAGAAATTTAGATGAAGAGCCACCGACTCTATAATCCACTCCAATGGTAAATGAATTTCCTGATGTGCTTCCATAAGATTTTCCCATTTTGCCTTCAGAATGAGAAGTAGAGTTTGATACTGATATGCTTCCAGATACTGAACCTATCTCAATTCCTCTATGTAGAATGCCTCCGGCAAAATTACGGGAGTTGAAGGAACCATTAAAAGACTTATTAGTAAAAGGATTCATAAGGCCTAGTATTTCCCCAAGGGGTGCATTAGTTTTATTTGTACGCATGAAAGAGGACTCGTTAAGAATGTATCAAACATCTTCAGTTGAATATGGTAATGATAAAACAAATATCCCCTCCCTATAATTGATGAATTGTTTGGTTAGTTACAAGGTGTTAGGTGTTTTTCAAAGACAGACTTGAAGTAGGGTTATTACCAAGTGAGGTCAAAGACAGAGATATACCCAAGACAACTTTCCGAATATGAAATGTAATTTTTATTTTTCGACATGTCATTCGGACTAGATAATGCACCAACAGCTTTTATGGATTTGATGAATAGGGTTTTTAAGAGTTTTTTTATATTTGTTTGTGATAGTGTTCATAGATGACATTTTGGTGTATTCAAGATCGGAAAAGAATCATTCTAATCACTTGCGGAAGGTTTTACAACTTTTTTGTGATCGTAACTAGTATGAAAAGTTCTCTAAATATGAGTTCTGGTTGAAATTTGTGGCATTTTAAAGTTATATTGTATGTGATGAAGGAATAAGGCGTGATAACCAGAAGATAGAAGTCGTGAAAAACATACCAAGACCTACAACGCCAATGGAGATCTGTAGTTTTCTTGGAATTGGAGGTTATTACAAAAGGTTTGTTGAAGGAATATCTTCCAATGTTGTATTATTAAACAATCTAACACACAGAGAAACCATGTTTCAGTGGAGTGATGAGTGTGAAAGAAGCTTCCAATAGATGAAGAGTAAATTGACTTCTACATCTGTATTGGTTTCAGAAGGCACGGAATGCTATGAAATGTATTGTGATGCTTCAAGAGTAGTCTTAGGTTGTGTTTTGATGTAGCATGGTAAAGTTATATATTATGTCTCAAGGTACCTGTAGCCACATGAGAAAAACTATCAAATCAATGATCTAGAGCTAGCAGGAATTGTGTTTGCTTTGAAGATTTGGCACCATTACATTTATGTAGTTCATGTTGACATATATACTGATCAAAAGAGTTTGAAATATATATCTTTAAGAAAAAGGAATTAAATCTGAGGAAGTGATGGTGGCTGGAGTTATAAAAAGATTATGACATTGATATCTAGTATCATCCCGGTAAAGCAAATATAGTAACTGATACTTTATGCCATAAAACATTAGCAAGCACTTATGGGCAGTCGTGCAAAAACAAGCAGTAACTAAGGATCTTGCCGAATAGCTCGCTTTGGGGTTCAACTTCTTGAATCTCTAGACAAAAGGGGTATTATGAAAAATACGGCAGAATCCTCATTAGTAGTGGAAGTTAAAGTGAAGTAGACGTTGATCCTAATATTTTACTACTTAAGGAGAATGTAGAACATGGTATGACAAAGGCGTTTGAGCTTACGCATGAAGGAGTACTTCAATGTCAAAATAAATTGTGTGTACCTAATGTAGATGAAATAAGAAAGAGGATCATGTTGGAAGCACATCAAGAAATGTATTGTTGGGGTACGTGAAGTAGAACATTGAAGAATGCGTGGGGGAATGTCAAAATTATAAACATTTAAAAGTAGAACACCAAAAGCCCGGAGGTTACATGCAGCGTATAGAACTTCCAATTTTCAAATGGGACATGATCAACATGGATTTTGTCACTTGTTTGCCTCTCTCATTTTGGAAGTTTTACTCCATATGGGTTTTAATTGACATACTTGCCAAAGCAGCGCACCTCTTGCCGGTGAAAACTACTTATATAGTTGAATAGTATGCCAGGTTGTACATTAAAGAGATAATTCGGCTACATGGAGTGGAAATCTTTATAATATAAGACAGAGGAGTTCAGCTCACTGCAAAATTTTTGAAGTCATTTCAGAAGAGTTTGGGAACACAAGTGAATTTATATAAAACTTTTCTCCCTCAAACGGATATCCAGGAAGAACATAAAATTCAGACAGTTGAGGATATACTGCAAGCTGGTATGTTAGATTTCATGGGTAGCTGGGATGATCACCTACAAATAATTGAATTTACTTATAACAATAGCTACCATTTGAGCTTTAAATTTGTACCTTATGAAATTTATATGGTAGACAGTGTAGATCACCAATTGGCTGGTTTTAAACAGGTGAATCTTCCTTATTAGGGCCAGATCTTCTTCAACAAGCTATGGAAAAAATAAATCTTATACAGCAGTGGCTACAAACAGCTCAAAGTCGACATAAATCGTATGTAGATGTTAGAAGGAGAGGACTAGAATTATCTATAGGGGATTGGGTATTCTTTAAGGTGTCTCGAATGAAAGAGGTAATGAGGTTTTGAAAAAAAAGGAATGTTGAGTCCACTGTATATAGGGCCATATAATATTATTTGAAAAGTCAGCGAAGTAGCCTATGTTCTAGAGCTACCATGAAGGCTTTCATCATTTAATCCGGTTTTTCATGTCACAATGCTTTAATACATAGGTGACCTATCTTGTATCACTCCTGGTGAAGATGTACAAGTTACGATAGATCTCACTTATGAAGAAATACCCATTTCTATTCTGGATCAACAAGTTAGGAAATTGAGAAATCAAGAAGTAGCTTCTGCAAAAGTACTTTGGAGAAACGACAAGTAGAAGAAGTTACATGGGAAGCGGAAGAAGCAATGAAATTGAAGTATCCTCATCTCTTCACGACTGGTGAAAAAGATCAAAATGTTAGTCGAGGCATTGACAAGTAAGTATAAGTCTATATGTTCAATATTATTAATATTAGTACTAACT
Source organism: Solanum lycopersicum (assembly GCF_036512215.1). Classification (NCBI taxonomy): domain Eukaryota; kingdom Viridiplantae; phylum Streptophyta; class Magnoliopsida; order Solanales; family Solanaceae; genus Solanum; species Solanum lycopersicum. Next base: position 35,530,059 of record NC_090804.1, read on the forward strand.
TGGGGTTGAATTTGTTTGGGCTGGATAGCCTTGCTAAAATTCGAGGACGAATGTTTTAAGGGGGGAAGGATGTAACGGTATGTATTATGTATATGCTAGTTCTATTCATGTGATAATTGAAATAGAATTATAGTAAAGGTGAGGGGTCATTATTCTTATATGATTAGTGTTTGTTTAAACCAGTCCGGAAGGTAATGTAATGCCTTGCACGTGTATGCATGTGTATTTGCAAGTTAACTTTGATAGAAAGTATTAAGTAGATATAATAAGGTGGTAATTGAGATTAATGTTTGACGTTAAGTGCTAAGTTGAAGAAAAGGGGATTAACATTCAATAATTTGAATAAAATAATTGAGTTTCTCGTTTGGCTTAATTAAGCTAGCATTTGTATCACCTACTTGATCAATAATATAGTTAGAGGGCCCAAGTTTGATGGAACAGATTTAGGCTTATATTAATGGGATCGCTTGAAGCCAAAACTTATTAAAAGAAAATAAAAATGAAAGAAAGTGCACCAAATATGCCAAGGCCGATTATGGATAAAGCTCAAGTGAAAGAAATTAGTTGCATTACGTTGTTTGACCTTTTGAGCTGCCTGATGCACATAAGCTGGTGCATCACCTTGTTGACCAATTTATGTCTGAAAATGGATTTAAAAAAAGAAGGTTCTCGAGGATATTTTTGTGGTTAATAAAATCTCCATGTAAATACACTATGAGCATATATCTTTCACCCGTTCAAAAACATAATATTGAGCATTAAATCAAACTCTCTATCTCTCTCTTATCTCTTAAAGATAAAAACAATAGTTTTGAGTTTTTTTAGGGTTCTTCAAGAAACCCTTATATCTCCAAATCAAGTTAATTTAAGACACGTGTATTTGCTTAATGTTACCATGGATGATCATAAAACCATGTGATTCATTGTAAGTACGGGTACAAAAGTAAAAAAATATACAGAAGCTACTACTCACTTCTTTAGTTATTAAGATACTTTTTTCTTCTTCTTTGGTTTAAGTGAAGGAAAGTTGAAGTTTTAAAAGTAGTCAAGTTACAAGGAAAAGTTATAGAAATAGAGGTAAAGTGACTAGTCCTTTTGTTTCCTCATTATGTAGGAGTTTGAGTGAGGAATTATGGGTGTGTAGTCATGAAGATCTCAAGGGGTTTGTCAGTTCAATAATTTGTTGTATAATAAAGAATATTTGGGACTGTTCTATGTGTATTATTGTTGGTGCAGCTTGCTTGATCTTGGGAAAGGATATTATTGTATGTGGTTGATAGAGTATGAGGGTGTGGTGATGCACATTATCCTAAGCGTTGTATGATCTCATTATCTGTCAAAGTTAGCTACTATTTTACAAGGCTCATGGTGATAGTTGCTAATTATAGTTTACTGTCACGATCAGGATTCTAGAATCCGAACATCCACCAGCATCGTTGACTTCTCAGAGGTCGCACACAAGCCTCATCTTGAATTTATTACATTTATCTAGTTAAATTTTGCGGAAAATTTAAAACATTTTAAAAGTATGAAGTATATATAGACTTCATATAGTAGTTATATAGTTTCATCATATACTAAGCTCAATATAAAGAATCAACCATCTATTGTAAGAGTCAATTTGAAATAGAAGATGAATATATCATAAAAAAATTGCCAAATACAGCCTTATTACAAAGTTTCGAAATGAAAGTACGAAAGAAGTGATAGGGACAATATCAACTAGATATGTATAAACTAAGTCTATACTAAAACTGTAGCATCCTTGAAATCTAGAGGACCTACAAAATAGTCTTGAGAACGCTGATGTACAAACCGTTGCAAGTGCCGTCAATCTTTCCTCTGACCTGCACCTATAAAAATAGTAAATAGTAGGGGGTTAGTACATTACTTGTACTAATTATGGGTGTATGCACGCATACAAATAAATCTATGCATAATTAATGAAAGTTCTTCCTAAGCAACATGCCATTTCTGGAAAGTCTAATCATTAGACTTTCCTAATTCATTAATTCTGATTTGTGGTATGAATATGATATATTTTAATTCATTCAAGGAAGAAAAATCATTTTCTATATGATTACAAGACATAACTATCATAAACATAATTTTAGAACCACTCGGGCTAGGATTTGAAATTTTTCTAACCCCAACCCGAGAGCTCTTTGATCTTAACTTAGTTTTATATTCAGTATTTTTCTTTTTGGTATTATTTTAAGTCTTTTTCTTCTTGTTGTTGTATTGTGAAATAATTTCTTTGTTCCTATGATTTACTTAGAAGTGCAATGATTCATTGTAGTCCCATACCCACAATGAATCAAGTAAGTAATCCAAAGACTAAGGAATGATTTCCCTACCTTATAGTGACTCATTCTTTACACTATACATTTCTTACGTTTCATAAGAAAAACCATATTGGTCATGCCATTATTTTCATTACTTTCATCTTAGGGAAGTTATGAGGCATTTGATTAACATTTCTTTTGACTTCCTTTATTGGCATCATATAAGAAGTCATTATAAGCCAATCTTATTTAGCTTTGCCCATTTTTTGTTGAAACTTCATGAGTGTGATATTGAAACTTGAAATTCTTTAGCTCTTCATCATTGCTCACCTTAAAAATACGTTATATTATCATCATCATTCTCACATGCAAAGTGACATCATTAAGAATAAGGTCATGCGAGATTAACATGAAATCAAGCGTCTCCCCCACACTGAAAACAGGTGATTCACCGTTTAAAATAAATATTAGACCATGCAAGATACTCATGGATTCTGGTGTCTGTCCCACACAGAAAAGGGGTTATCCCCGGCTAAGGAGAATCCATCTCAAGTGTACACTACACATCGAAAAGGTGTGGCTCACAACTATAGTGAACCAAGAACATACCGTGAGCATTAACCAACATAGATCATGTGAGCTAAACATGAAATTTTTTGTCTTCCCCACACCAAAAGGGGTGGAATAACCTGCCAAGGTTAAATAGTACATGCCTAGCTCGCATAGGTGGAAAGCCTTGTCTAGTTCCTACATTGGCTAGATAGAGTACGAAGTCTAGGGACTTAATGAGACTACTTATCAACCTCGGTGGTAGCCTCATCTCATAAGACTTACACGTGCAAGGACATCCTCATAACTAGTCTATCAGTGCTATGCTCACTTTCATTATCTTCTTTATCTTTTAGAGCTGACTCAAGCATTATGGAAGCTTCTTCTATATTGATATTTACTTACTCTTTTGATGACTTGTAATCCTTACATTACATTGATGAAATATGAATTTTCCTCACATATCATCCTTACTTTACATTGATGAATGTTAATTGTCCTTACATATCATACTTAATTCACATTGATGAATGTGAATTGTCATTAGATATCATTCTTAGGTTTTAATGAGAATAGTCTCAAACGTTCTAACACCTTCATTCGTGACTTTACACTAAACATATTAACTTACGTGAGAGTAAGACTTTTCTTACTTTCTTTAACACCCCATTCTAGTCACATACTTAATTTAGACTCCTTTAATATGTTATAACTCACGTTACTTCATTACATTCGTGTAGTATCTCCATTTCATCATTTCTGGACGATGTGCACTTCTTTCAATGAATTACACATGTTCATAGTTCATTCTTGTAGAGCATGTTGGGATTTAACCAAATGAATGGAATGCCCTTGGTTATGAATTAATTGAGTTACTTTAGAAGTGCTTATAATATACTTGATACTCTTACTACCCAAGATTTTGTATATGATTAGTATTGCCTCAAGATTTGGGATGTTAAACTAGTAAGCCATTTTAATTGGCATAAGCCAGTTTTACGGATGTTCTTATTTAAATTAAATATGTATGAACACTTAGAAAATCTTTGAATCATTTACATAATTTCTTATCCATTAACATGCATTCATTTTTACCAAATAGTGTTAGCCAATTTTGTTGGAACCAAATAGCCAATACATTCAAGATGTGATTTCATAGAGATCCTTTTTAATTAATGTTAGTTCATGACTTTAGGGTAACGTTTTTAATACATATTAGACAGCATCAAATTAGCATTTTTGACTTTAGCATCCTCATAACTCTACAAAGTAGCATTTCAACATTCATCACACACACATTAATATTTGACATTTGCAAACGTAACCAACATATGATCGATTCTTAATTCACATCGTAAACTTTAGCTTCATGCGATCTTAAGTTCATAGGTTCATGAAACATTCATCATAAAAGAACATTACACATAAAATCAAACAACACCACATACCAACAACATGATCTCTAACCAATTAAACATTGAAATCAAACAAGAATACTAAGGATAAGGAGTTCGACGAGAACGGGAACAACCCTAGTTTCAATATATTTGAGTCGTTGGAAAGAATGTTCTCTTAATGAAATAAGTCCAGGAGAGAAACCTATACCTTTAGTACAACTTAATATACAATGACAACCTCGAACAGAACCTTGAAGATACCTTGAAATCGCCTAAGAACGTCTATGCCCATTTTCTGTTTTAGCGTTCTCCTTACTGCCTCTTTGTTGCGTTTTCATTCCAAGTGTTTTGATAGTGAACTCTAGGTTTAGGAAGTTATATTGAATAATAACACTTAGGTTTAATAAGATAATTTATTAAACTAATTAAACAATAACCAAAATGCCCTTCCTAAGTTGACTCAACATAGGAGAACATAACACTTAGTCAAATCATGAAAATTGGTGTTGACTGTGGTTTCGGTTAATATTTTGACTTTATATTAAGTAATTAAATCCTTAATTAAATTAACCTGTGGTAAGTACTAAAATACCCTAAGTCATTGGGACTATAATCATTCCTTTACGACCATCCTAGGTTAAGTACTAGGATGTTTCTTCAATTATATTAGGTTTATTCAAAGGATTTTATTTTTACCATTTGAATAAATTAATTAAATGGATAATTTAGTTAATAAGATGACCTATGGTTATTATTAAAGTACCCTTAAGTCGTTTGGACCTTAACTAACTCTTTGGACAATCCTAGGTTAGGTACTAGGTTGTCCTTTTCTTGACTTAACCAAAATCTGGAAAATTATTTTTTGATTTCGGTTATACCCTTTAAATTAATTAATTAAGTTGATAAATTAATTAAATAAGTAGACTAGGGTAATAAATAAGGTATCCGTATGTTTTTAGGACCATACCAAACTTTTTGGACCATCCTAGGTTAGGTTTGAGCATGTTGGGAGTTGTCCCAATGAATGGAAAGCCCTTGGTTATAGATTCATTGAGTTTCTTTGAAAGTGCTTATAATATACTTGATACTCTTAATACACAAGAATTGGCATATGGTTAGTATTTCCTCTGGATTTGGGATGTTAAACTAGTAAGCCATTTTTATTGGCATAAGCCAACTTTACGAATGTTCATATTTAAATTGAATATGTATGAACCCTTAGCCAATCTTTAAAACATTTACATAAGACCTTATTCATTAACATGCATTATTTTTGACCAAATAGTGTTAGACAATTTTATTGGAACCAGATAGCCAATTCATTCAAGATGTGATTTCATAGAGATCCTTTTTAATCAATCTTAGTTCATGACTTTAGGGTACCGTTTTTAAGACATATGGGATAGCATTATATTAGAATTTGATGACTTTAGAATCCTTATAACTTTAAAAAACATCAAGTTAACATTCGTCTCATATACATCAACATTTTACATTTATGGACGTAACAAATATATAATCTATTCTTAATTCACGTTGTAAACATTAACTTCATAAGATCTTTAGTTCATAGATTCATGCAACATTTATATTTAAAGAAAATTACACATAAAATAATCCATAACCACATACAAAAAACATGATCTCTAACGTATTCAACATTGAAATGAAAAAAGATACTAGGGACAAGGAGTTCAATGAGAACGGGAACAATCCTATTTTCAAGATCTTTAAATTGTTGGAAAGGGAGTTATCTTGGAGAAAGAAATCCAGGAGATTAAAACATACCTTGAGTAGATCTTATTATACTAAGACCATATAGAAAGCAGCCTTGAAGATATCTTGAAATCCCCTGAGAACGTCTATGCCCTTTTTCCGTTTTAGCGTTCTTTGTTAGTACCTCTTTCTTGCATTTTCTTTCCAAGTTTTTTGATCGTGAATTCTAGTTTTACGAACTGATATTTAATTATAAAACTTAGGTTTGACAAGTTAATTCAATAATTTAATTAACCAATTAACAAAACACCCCTCCTAGGTTGACTAAACATAAGAGAACATATCACTTAGTCAAATCTGCAAATTTGTGTTGACTATTGTTTTGGTCAATATTTTTAATTTATATAAATTAATGAAATAATTAATTTAGGTACCTAGGGTAAGTACTAAAGTACCCCTAAGTCATTGGGATTATAATCTAATCTTTAGGACCATCCTAGATTATGTACTAGGATGTTTCTTGATTTATACTACGTTAGCCAAAGTATTTCGTTTTGAAAATTTAAACAAATTAACTAAATATATAATTTAATTAATTAGGTAACCTATGGTAATTAATAAAGTACCTTTAAGTCGTTAGGACCTTAACTAACTCTTTGGACCATACTAAGTCAGGTATAAGGTTGTCCCTTTTTTGTCTTTAATGAAATCTGGAAAATTGTTTTGTGATATCGGTTTTTCCCCTTTAAATTAACTTATTAAGTTGCTAAATTAATTAATTCAGTATCCTAGTTTAATTAATAAATTATCCCTAAGTTTTTAGGACCATAACAAACCTTTTGGATAATCCTAGGTTAGGTACTAGGTTGTCTCTTCAACTAGTACTAGGTTAGTGTAAACCCATGTTTAGTCCTAGATTGTTGGACGCAATAGTTGGTCCATTTAGCTAACGCCTAGGTTATTTATTAAGTCAGGGCAGTAGGTTGGAGTCTAGAACTAGTTAGGAAGTTAGTCCCAACATGAAGTGGTCCCTTGTGCACGTTGTTCCCACTAACTACCCTAACGGAATTCGGTTAGGGTGTTCCCCTCCTTTGGCCGCTTCTTCACATGTCTTGCACATGTGCTTGCACATGGGTTGGATGTACTTTCTTAACTAACTATTATTAATGGTTCATTTGGAATATTTCCTTATTGTCCCAAGGTTCCTCACTAAGTCCTTGGGCACTTCTCACTCTACATGATCATTTTAAATGGTTGTCTACTTAGGGTACTAGGCTTGACACGTGGATGTCTATTTCCTAATGAGTTTGCAACTGATGAATTTATGAATTTTAGCTTTGGGTCTTCCTTGCAGGTACAGTTCCTAAACAAGCTCAAAAATACTTAGATAAATGGCTAACACCGTTTAAGTCAATATTATCTAATATGCCCAATATTTTTCTTATTGGGTATTATATAGAAATTGGATATTGCCCCTTAGCCAATTTTCTATACAATGCCCAATATTTTTCAATATTGGGCATTGGAATGCCTATGTATCCCAAATACAAATTCTTAAACACCTATTGGGCTCTTCACTAGATATAAAATTTTCCAATTGTATATTAAAACTAAAAATGGGAGGCTGAATCGTGATAGTTATATCGCTAAAAGGATAAGGTATGTAAGGCTATTCAATATCATATTCCTTAAAAATGAAATATGATACTTGCGATTAATACCAGCGAAGTGAATCTCCTACATTATATTCCTAGTAAATAAAACATAGTGGCACCGTACTATCTCCAAATAGCTAAAAATAGTTCCCCAATGACTTCATTATATGTTCACTATTCTATACTTGTGTGATTATTCCATCATGTGCTGGTATAGAAATGGTATTTGCAAAAGCAAGTCTAGTGAACCCTCCTCTTTGTTAATTGAATTCAATTTTGTCATTAATCTCTTAAAATAATGTGTTGATGTTACATAGCTCCTTATGTCATTGTTACTGCCTTGAAGTATTATTTACATGTCTTTTACTATTGGTTGTACTTCCATATCTCCAAAATGATTATGACAGCCAAACCAACATTTTAAAAGAGTTAGGATTATCCAAACAACAATCCCAAAAGAGTTATGAACTGATTAACAGCAATCTCAAAGATTAAAGAATCTATGTGAATTAATCTATATAATTACGGGTGGTAGCCCGGGGGTGAAAGACTACGGCCAATCCCAACTGGTACATAAGGGTGGAAGCTCAGGGTCGAAATCCTAGCATGGCCCGATCATTATTAGTATAGAAAGAAGGAATCTTAGGGGCAAAAACCTAACATGCGTTGATCCTAATTTGTGTAACTATGAGGACCGCATCCTAGTGGTTAAAATGCCAAGAATTGGTAAGCCTCATTTACTACTTATTAGCCGGTTATTTGTATGACATCCCCTACAATGATTATAACATACAGAAAAGTAAAGAAAAGGATGTAACTTACAAGATCTCTCAAGAGTAAGAAAAGGTGGTCTTCTCTCCTGAACTTTGCACTGATATGTTTATACTTGATTTCATTTACCCCCTCTTAATGCATATGTTATTGATTTTTATAATAAGTACATTTTTTGTACTAATGTACCTCATGAGGGATGCTGTAATTTCATGCAGCAGGCTCAGGTACTCCAGCTAGTAGACCTCCTCAGTAGGAGCACACAACACTCTGCTACTTTTGTTGAGATCCAGGTTGATTTGGATCTTTATTGAGTCCACGGAAAATTTATTTTTGTATTGTACCATCGTTAAGGGTCAGGTGGGGTATGTCCCAACCTACTAGAACTTTTATATTTTAGACGCTTTGTAAACTTGTGAATATGATTTAGCTGCACTTAGAGATTTGTGGCCTCGACGACCAATTCTTGTATATAACGTCTGGGTCTACTTATGTTGGCTCATATATCTGTATCCTATGTGAACTTGTCACGATTGTTAAATTTATAAGCATAGTAAGCACAGGTTACATTGTTGTTATCTCGGTCTTTAAGGCATCTGAAGCATGTCCGTCTTAATAGGATTTTAGGCGTGACAATTGTTAATACTCTAACGATTTATGTTAAATTAGAGACAAAGACTTGTTTCATGATTTTTTGAAGTCCTAAATTTTTAATATTAATTTTTATTGTAATTGTATAAAGTTTGGAAATTTTTGGAGATCGAACGTCCAAGACGTTTGGAAACTTATCGAAGTTAAACAAGTGTGTCATAGTGTTTTGTAGTGGAATTTTGGGGGATGGTTTGAAGATAAAGTTGAGTATAAATGGTTTGTACATATAGAGTGACATGTAAGGATGGTAACATCTGAGAAACACACCCTGGGGACCTACCTTAGGGTCCCTGTGGAGAACCTAAACATGGGCCATCAAAGATGCAAAGCAGCAAGGACCTCAAAGCTTCTGTGCAACACGCAACCATCACTGAGTTGGAAAATTTTTTGCGCTGCTGTATAGAAATTTTCTAGAAATAAGATTTTAAAATACCTCCGCGACGTCCGGTAAACTACCAGATTTAGTCGCTTCATTTTGATATCAAATATCAATTGGTTAAATTGTCTAACAAGTTCAGGGGTCTTTTGAGTAATTTGTGGAGGACTTATTGGCGGTTATTGAGTTATTTTTATACCCCTAAACTCACCACTCAAAGCTAAACCCTCAACTCAAAAACAAAACCTCTCTATTCTTTTCTTAAAAACCTCCTTTGATGATTGTTTGAAGCTCCAAGGAAGAAGAATAATTTGCTCATGTTTTTAGCATCAATTTTGTGATCTTTTCATGTCAATTAAGGTATGACATTCATCCTTGAATTTATTTTATTCAATGAGACAAACTTCAATGTAATTTATTTTAAAGATGAACTCGTCCAATTTCGTAATCTATCCATGGGTTCTTGCTTTAACTGTTTTGAATCATTGTATACTAATTGAATTGTTATTAATTTGACGATTTTAAACTAAGAACTATATAAACCCATTTAATTCATGTAACCTTAGATTTGAATACGTTATGGCTGAATTGATTATATCTTAATGCTATTGATATTCTTATGTAGTTTGATTAGAACTATTGAATTATGAATTAATCATGCTAGAATTGTTAGTTGACTGCCCTAAATTAATAAATTCATGTTTTATTATCCTTTATTCACTATGCATTGTGATTATAGGGTTGAATTGTAAACTATAACCATTGGTAAGTTGTGTTGGATGAATTGGCTATTAATTAAAGTTGTGTGGTTTGATTCATGGTATATTAATATAAATATCTCTATATTGTGTAGTATAGGATTTAGATAGTTATGATGTTTGGTATGGTCCACTTATTGTTGAGGTGCTTGTGTGCTACATTTTTGTTAAATGTTGCCTTGTCAGCATTACTTTATGAATTGTGAATGATGTGGCCTCGTCAGCATTACTTCATGTATTATGATATTAGCATGTTATAACTTGGTTATTTCAGTAATAGGAAGGTCTTGATGGCTTATATGTATGTGTGAAATAAGAGAATGAGTTCTCCTAGTTGATGATATGTGTCTCCAGTAGGCTATAACAATGTTTTTATGTATTATTACTTGATATTGAAGTATGATGCTTATTGATGACTTATGTGAAAATTGTGATGGTTTCCATTGATTATAATATAGACGTGTCTATTATGACATTTAAGTATATCTAGGTGTACCTATTTGCTTGGTTTCCATTGATGAAAATATAGAAGTGTATTATGACATTCAAGAATATCTAGTTGTACTTATGTGCTTCTTGAATGAGATGCTATGTGTAATGATGTAAAGTGAAGTGTGTCTTGTCTAGGTTAACCTATGTCCCTTGTTTGATACATGAATAAATATGATTCTCTGAAATAGTAGGATATCACACCCTATGTCATGAATGTGTTTTGTATGAAATTAATATGATATTAAATATAGCAATGAAGGTCATATATATTGAACCTTTTTGAGAGAAGTTTATGATATCCATGAAGTTGAAAGTCGTAATGTTATCCTTCTTGTGTAAATGATGGACTTAAGGTTGGTTGGCTGGAACGACATGAAATCATCCTTAGGAAAGTCATTGGGCTATACTCTTTACCAATGTATTTAGTCTTAGTGGATAATGTTTTGTATGTTTTAATGTTATTGGGTTATTAACTAGATATGGAACTTCTGCATGTACTCCTTTATTAAAATACTCTATGAGAATAAAGGCTAGCACCAAATCAGTATTGTTTGGGAAGTAGCTCTAGTTAAGGATGATGCTAAAGTATAAATAAACCCTTCATATTGCTTAACCATGTGCCTACATGGGATGCGTTCTAGTTCTACCATTGGCCCGTAGAATAAACCTCCACCGGAGAAGGTTCATGACTCGGGGTTTCATGAATAACTAGTATGGTCTATGTCGGTCATTTCCTATTCTTGTTATATGGGATACCCTCTAGTGTAGGAGAAGTCTATGAAGTTTAGGTGGTGGTATGGGACACTATCTAGACATTGGACGATTAGGTTTTGAAGATGTTAATGAGTGAGTCCCTAGGTCTTTTACAAGACTATTACTTGAATATCCTTATGTGTTGAATGTCAATTAATTAACTAATGAAGATAATGTCTTATTTTGGAAAGTATGTTAATGAATAAGTAATTACCTAGAAAAGTTTAAGACTTGCTTAGTTATGGAATGAAGGGGGCATAGGAATTGTCACTTCATGTCTTACCTAGGTAGTTCTTAAGAATGACTCTGTATAAGAAAGTAAATATATTAAGTAGACATGGTATACACTTAGGTGGTCTTAAGTATTATTTAGGTAAGCTTGGAGTGGGTGTATAGACAGTCTTTTCTTGCATTACTTAAGTAAGTCTTTCGATAACCTTTGGGAAGAGACTGATATATATATATATATATATATGTATGTATGTATTTATATTTATATATATACATATATATATATATACATATATATATATATACATATATATATATATATATGCTATGACATGAAGTGAGAATGAGCTTATCTTAGGTAGTATAAAGGATCTCTTATGTGTGTGTGTGAAGGGATTGTATGGGAGGTTGCTTCATAACTCACTTAAGTGAGACTTATTTTCACCGTGGTAGGAGGTTTTCATGTCTATATGTGTGGATGTATGCTTGATTTTATTTGTTATGTGTGAGTTCTATATAAATTTATAGTGAAGTTAATGGAAGGCTTAGTGTAAGGTTACAGTCAATTCATTGTAATGTTTTCTAAGATGCTATAACTTCAGTATGACTTGTATGGTGTTCTAAATGTGATGTTTGGTTCTTAAATGTTGTCCTTATAATTTTAATATGATGCTTTAATAAAAAAGAGCATATTTCTTATAAATATGTGTTCTCATGTTTTGTGTATTATGTGATACTTAGTAATGTTTTTGTACTAATTCCATATGATTTGTGTATCTCTAAAGGTTTGTATATCATGAGAGGTATCTTGGAGCAAACTTGGAGTCTAGTTATCGTACAAGCAAAGTTGAACTATCTCTAAATTGACTCAAGGGAATAACTATCTTTAGATTTCTTTTAATTCAATGTATTGTAGTAGACTAAGTATTTCTATATTCATATAGTATAGGTCGTTTCCCAATTATTTTTCAGTCTAAGATTGGCAAATGTTGAACTTAGTGTTTTCCTATGATTTTAATATGAAAGATGATTTAAGATATTTCGCATAAAATGTTTTAATTTCGCACTATGAAATTAATTATGTCAAAGGGCTTGTACAAGACCTTCGAGAGGTCAAGTAAGTTGTGCATCGACATAAGAGTGCCATAACTTCTAGGGTGTGCTCTCAGGTCGTTACAACAATGGAGGCTATTTGGTAAGACATTTTTATCTTGAACTCTTTACTTTAATAACGATGGATTGTATTTGGTGATGATGTTGTGCAATTAAAGTATTACATTGTTATTAGATTTAGGAGGATATGATGTGATGAATATGAATATGACGGCATGATATGATTGGATTGAATGTTAGATCATGGTAAGGTTGTGAGGGTGAAAGATTTAGGATTATCCTCTTGTGTGCCTTATGTGATAATGACTATGATATCTGATCTCACTAATGATGGTTGTGTTATTAAAGGAAGTTCTCATCCTATGCCTAAAGATCTAAATGACATGCTATATAAGGTTTTTGTCTCCTATGAACTATATTAAGATATGATTGTTAATGAATGACTTAATGGCATTTCAAAAAGGTACTTCAACTTAGGACCGAGTGAACTTGAAAATGAGAGTTTTTGACTCCCCCATAGAAGGGAAATTCACCAAGGGTTTTGATGAGATAGTGACTATAATGCAATCAAAATCAACATAGACCTTCTTCATAATGCAACTCAAAACATCTTAACTCATAAGGGTTCAACATTCCTTTCATGCTTATTCCTTATGTCAAAGCTTTCTTCAACACATATAAACATGCTCAATGCAATTCATGAAGGCACAATACCAAGACGCATAACATAAACTCAAAACAAGTAAAAAGCGACATTTTCATTTTTAGGCATGAAGTTCACTGTATTTCACTATAACATGCACCTTTTTTCAGGACATCACAAAAAATAAAGGCAATTTGAAATAAACTCATTATATTCACTACAAATGCTAACGAGTAATCTTAGTTATCAAATAGACAAGGGTAGTGGGACTTCATGTCGGCCTCGGTCTCCCATTTTGCACCCTCAACTAGGTGGTTCTTCCATAACACATTTGTGGAAGTCACCTCCTTGTTCCTTAAGTTCATTACTTTTTTGTCAAGGATGTCAACCGGGACCTCCTCATAAGAGAGGTCTCTTTAACACCTAGACCCACTATAGGAATAATAAACTCAGGATCACCGATACATTTCTTAAGCATGTAAACATGGAACACCGGGTAAACAAAAGCCAATTCTTTAGGTAACTTTAACTCGTATGCAACCTTATCAATCTTTTGCATGATTTCATAGGGGCCCACATAAAAAGGACTCAATTTCCATTTCTTGATACCCCTTTCATAGGTGAAATTTTTTGATACACATTATCCTCTTCTTCAAACTTTAAATATTTTCTCCTACGGTTGGCACAACACTTTTGTCGGCTATAGTCTGTTTCCAAGCGATACCTTAGCATGTGAATTTTTACCAAGATTTTATAAATCAAGTCGGGACCCAAAAGTGAAGACTCATCCATTTCAAACCATAAAATTAGAGACCTACATCATCTTCCATACAAGGCGTCAAAAGGATTCATTAATATAGATGAATTGTAACTATTGATTGGAAAACTAAACCAAAGTCTTTATCCCAATTCCCCTTGTAGTCAGTAGTACAAGCTCTAAGAATATTCACAAGGTTTTGAATAGTACGCTCCACTTAACCATCCATTTAGGGGTGAAAAGTGGTGCTTAACTTAACCTTGGTACCTAACCCTTGTTTCAATGACCTTCAAAACCTAGATTTGAATTGTGCACCCCTATCTGATATGATGGATAATGGAATATCATGGTGACACACAATCACATCTCTGAAGATCCTTGAATAATCCACCGCCGAGTAAGTGGATTTGACAGAATGAAATGAGGTGATTTCATCAACCTATTAACACCACCCCAATAGAATCATATTGCTTTCGTGTCTGAGGCAAACCTATCACAAATCCATATTTATGTATTCCCACTTCTAAGATCGAACTTTGATTTCTTGGAGTAAATCACCCGGCTTTTGATGTTCGGCTTTCACTTCTTGACAATTAAAATATCTCAAATTACGCTATTTATCCTTTGAAGCCTTCCAACCAAATGAATTCTCTAAGGTCATGATATATATTTTTAGAACCTAAGTAAATGGAATAGCATGAACCATAAGCTTCCACAAGGATCTGATTTCTCAAGTCATCAACATTGGGAACAAATAATCTTCCTTTTGATACCACAAGACACCATCCCCTCTTAAGAAGAATAACTCATTAAGATTTCCAAGAACCGATTTCTTCAACTACATCAATAGTTGATCAATGTCTTTTTTAAACTTTACCTCAACCACAAAATACGATTCAGAGTTATGATGGACAATAAAACTATAATTTGAAGAATCTTTCCATCTAACGCCCAATCAAGGAAACCTATGAACATCTTTCACTGGGTATTTCTTGGATTTATGTACATGAGACACACTACCCATGTTCATAAAACTTAGAGCATGTGCAACCACATTGTCCTTGCTGGGTTGTAAAAAAAACTCGTGTAGTAATCCTTTAATTATTCCAACCACCTTCTTTGTCGGAGATTCAACTCATTTTGAGTAAACACAGATTGAAGACTCTTGTGGTCGGTATACACATCATCATGGAAACCATACGAATAATGCCTCAAAATTTTGAAGGCAAATACCACGACATCTAACTCAAGGTCATGAGTTAGATAGTTCTTCTCATGCACCTTAAGTTATCTAGAAGCATATGCAATAACTTTCCTATGTTTCATAAGAACACACCCCAAGCCCACTTGAGATGCATCATAATATACCACGAAACCCATAGTACCATTTGGTAAGGTGAAATTAGAGAAGAGATAAGCCACTCTTTAAGATTTGTAAGCTTCTTTCACATGACTCCGACCACTCAAATTCACACCCTTTTTGGTAAAAATATTCAATGGATGCAAAAAAATCCACAAACCTCTTATAATATCCCGCTAAACCCAAAAATCTCATAATGTTGGTTGGAGTTAATTGTCTAGAAAAACTCTTGACCGCCTCGGTTTTCCTTGGATCAATCTCAACCCCCTCACTAGAGATGATATGAATAATAAATGTCACTGACCATAACTAAAACTCAGATTTGCTATACTTGGTAAATACTTGATTCTCCTTAAGCACTTGTAATACCACCATTAGATGGTCCATGTGTTCCTTGTAATTTTTTGATACACCAAGATGGCGTCAATGAATACAATGACAGATGACTCTAGGTAAATTAAAAATGCCCAATTCATGAGGTCCATAAATGCCACCGAGGCATTAGAGAGACCAAAGGGCATTACAAAGAACTCATATTGTCATATCTAGTCCGAAAAGCCATATCTGCTATATCCTCGTCTCTCACCCTAAGTTGGTGATACCCTAATCTCAAATCAGTGTTAGAAAAGTAGCTTCACCCTTTGAGTTGATCAAACAAGTCCTTAATCCAAGTGAGAGGATACTTGTTCTAAATAGTGAGTTTATTGATTTGGCGAGAATCAACGCACATTCTAAGGGACCTATCCTTATTCTTCACAAAAAATACTGGCGCACCTCATAGAGAAATATTAGGTCTAATGAAGCCTTGGTCTAGTAAGTCTTTCAGTTGAGCGTTCAACTCTTTCAATTTGGCAGGAGCCATCCGGTAAAGAGGAAGTGAAATGGGGTTGGTATATGATACGCTCAAACATACTTCTCAAATAAAAAGTAAAGCGGTCGTATCAAGTAAAGAACCCAACAAATGAGGTTGGGATCGTTCCCACGAGGAAAATAGTTCAGACAAAACTTTAATCTATCATTACTATTATTTATTCAATTATTAACTTAGAAAATAGAAGACCATAAAAGGAAATTAAAGTAAACAACTAACATATTCAATTGTTGTAGTTTAATCATTTAATAAAAGTAACTAGGGTTTAAGTGTTCCTCACAAGTTCCTAACTTGATAACTCTAACTATAACAATTCTTTCCTAGTATCTTGCATGCAAAGTGATAAGTTATGTGTTTCTAAATCCTTGATCCGGCATCTAGAAAATTTCACTCCGCACCTTGGTTTTGCTAAGTGTACTAACCCATAAATTTACCTCATATTAAGAAATGTGTTGGATATTTGACCAAGTTATTACCTCGTACAAATCAATACTAGACTATAAAACAGTACACACTAAACCTATGTTGATAATTATTTTCCTATCATCTACCTCCTTGGTCCGGCAAGTAGCATTCAGGCGAGTTCTAACGTTTGCAATCCGTTAAAAACACTTCTAAACAAAAGAATTATCAATACATGCAAGACACAATTCTAGAATTGTTATTTTAGTTAGATTTTACCTCATTATTCACCCATTGTTCCCAAAACCCTAGTTATGGAGTTTAGTTACCCATAGACATAATCACAATATTCATATATGTAATATAACAATTCATGCACTTACCTCAATGAGAAAGAATAAAATCTAGAAGTTCACATGATTAATCAACAAACGCACCAACAATCAATTCCAGAAAAAGTGTATCATTTATTGAAATTAATAAAGGACTAAAGATTCTCCAAAAGTATAACAATCAAAAAGTCTAATAACAGAGAGTCTACTAACAAAGAGTCTAAATAACAATAATTCTAAAATAACCCAGAGTCTATCCCCAAAAATGAGGTTTTTTGAATTATGTAGAAAAATAGAAACCTAATAAAAGAAATACTCTAATTGCTGAAAATCTGTCAAAACGTGTCTGAGTCGACAAACCTTATGACGGACCGTCGTGGTCACGACGAGCCATCATGGCCTCCGTCATCGTATACTTTACAAATCCTTTTGCTGCTTTCTTCATTACCCTCGACGAATAGGTATGACTACCCATTCCAAGCACGACGGTTCGTCGAGGGTCTCCGTTCCATAACATTTAAACTTCTTGGAATTTGGTTACAGGGACTACTCTCAGATCATCACAACGAACAAGCAAGACAGATCATCGTGGATATGACGGTCCGTCATGAACTTTGTAATCCCACACTTAGGTCAGACTTCCCCATCTTCCTTCAGCAGCTTCACTATGATGCAACCTATGGACTGTCACAAGCTTGACGGACCGTTTCAAGCTTTGTAGGTGGTAACTTTGTTACATTTCTTGCTCAAAAACTTCTATGTTCATCATTAGATAGATTTCTTGAAAATAAAGAGAAACTTACACAAAAATCAATAAAAAAAGGCTTTTGGACACACACTAAACTTAAGGAAAAAGCATTAAAAATACCATAAAATCACGGTATATCACCACCCTCAACATTAATTCGTTATTTGTCCACAAGCTACGCACTATGACTCACTACAAATCTTTGTACAGTAATATCCATGATTTAGCTTTCGTAATCATTTGTCTATCAATCCTGATCAGTCTCATCATGTTTATGCATGTTATAAATATTAGGCTTGAATTATGTTGAATCAAACCTTGACACAGACTCACCACGCACTGACACCTATCCTCTTCAATTTCTCACCGAGGGGCTGATATTTCTGGTATTGCAACTAGTGTCCTCTCTTTAAAACAACATCCTCATTTTTCACACAATGATTTCAGTTTGAGTATAAGGATTACTTTTCAACACTCACTCTCAGAACAAATCTTGCCTTTATTTTCACTGCTTTAAGTTCTCCATACAACTCTTAGGATCACGATAGGACTTTCTTAGCTTGTAACATAGGCTCAGGGTTAGGTAAGGTATATTTAGGTATATTTTAGTGACTTCTTGCCCTACTTGACATATAGACTAAACATACCACTTTTTATCATTTTATTTTGCCCAATTTCTCATATTTTTTCACCTTGATTTTTTCCCTTCTTTCGTCATTTGTGTAATTGACTCTCTTATTTTCTTGCTTGTATTTATTGTATTTTTATTTATTTTGATTTCAATTTTCTTTCAACTGGTTCTTGAGTCACTTTACTTTTGTTCTTTATTTTTCTTTGTTCTTTCAACCCCACTTTCCAGAGCATTCCTCATAAGAGCCACCATCAACTTATGTCTTTGCCATGAGTCGAAGTGCTCAATACTTAATGTTGGGTCAGGGCCACAAAAAGGTTGTTTACTGCATTAACCACCCTGGCTTTTGGCATAAGTGGTGATGAACATGTCCAAGTAGGGACTAGGGCCAACAAATTATTCCACAAAAGATCAGTTGGGTTGAAAAAGAAAGGTCCAGTTTAAGCTCAAATCATTTGGATTAAAAAGGGATTAATTTCGTTAGTTTATTTGAATAGGCTAAAAATTGGCTATATTGAACAAGGGACTATGATTCTTTCCTAATTGTTTAATATAACTCACTTTTAACAAGACTAACCAGGAAAGTTCTAGGTCACTACAAATAGTAGACTACTCAAATCTTCCTCACACTCACTTGACATCTCATTACTCTACCATATTATGAGAAACCTAGTTCGAAGTTTAGAATTAGGGTCATGCAGTGGTGTATCACTATGTCATGTTTAGAGCTACACATTTGTTAATTACGATGCCTAGTCATGCATCATTTTAATTACATAAGGATATCATTTTATCCATCGTTCTTCAAAGTTAAACTATGTACACAAGATATAGACATGCCGGTTCAATAATAAAAATAGTCTCTTGGGGAAAAAGAACACAAGCAAGAAAACCGCAAAAGAGGATCATTAATGCGCTACTCTGACTTCACCTTATCACTCACTTTCCATATGCCCCACCCCCCAAAAAAAACCATTTGCTATTGTCCCCGATGCATCAAAAAATTTAAATACGAGAGTTATAGGTGAATCAAACCTTGGGTGCAAAGCACCGACGATCAGCAAGTTGGTGGGTCTGGTTCCCCGGAACCCACTACCTCTGTAGTCTGGACACCCTCAGTATTATCCTCATAAGCAATAACACTATCAGTAGTTCCTCCCGCTATCGCCACATCTCTGAGCTAGAATCACCAATAGCTAACTCTATAACCCTGATCCAACATGCGTCCTCATCAGCAAACGAGGCTCTCTTCGTAGCCTCCATATCATAGGCGCTCGTTCTTCCATGCTTTAGCCTCATCCTCCTCTCAATCCTTGGGCCTCTTGGCATGCTCTCGAATGGAAGGGGATGAAATCTCACAAGTGGCGAATAAGGCGGCCATCATTGTGTCCTCATCATGCTCTGCAGAATGGGCCTTACACTCAAGCACCCTAGCCTCTAGGATCATATCAATGTCCGCTCACAAATGCTCGAGCACAGCTTGAAGGTTCGACACGTCCACCTGAGGGGCTGGCCGGGCTATCACCCGCAACTCAAAAGCGTCGAAGCGCTGATGAACCTCAGAGATCTTCCTCTCTGTGTGCTGGAACATTTTACTATCCTAGCGCTCCTCTGCCTCAACTATAGACCTCTGCATCCAAGGTTGGATGTGATGCAGAAGTGTAGCAATCTGTGCCTCTAGTTTCTGGACCCTAGCAAGTGGGCACAGAGCGGGAAAAGGGGCTGAGAAAGAGGAGCTAGGAGTAGTGCTACTACCCGGTATATACTCGACCGGGGTAGTGTCTGTGGTTCTGGAAGTAGACTGCGTAGCCGTCTGAGCATGTGCTACTGTATCAGCAAGATTTTCACAAAGTGGAGGCAACTCTTGATGGGGCCCTCTGCGTGGAGCCAACTTATTTGCTTCATCCCTGATGAGGCCGATATCAACAGTGCCCAGCGGAGTCTTTAACTAATCCATGTGCCAGATGGGCACACCTGCGGACCTGCATAATAAAAATATCATGCATAGTAACGGGTAAGTAGTTGTGACCTTGAAAGCCTTCTCCTGCATGACTACCTAACAAAAGCCAACTGAAGTCAACCTCAATCCCTGCTATCATCGTCGCCAATAGAACTGCGTGATCCCATGTGACTTTATTATCAGTAGTCATGGGGGAAAGGTAGTGGCGCACAATCAACCATAAGAACTTAGCAACGAAGGTCAAGTTATCCTGCTTGATGGATCCCTTCAGCTCCGTCACCAGTCGGCACCCTCTACATCGATAAACAAGTGCAGGTTCATCGACCCCTTGGTGGTCTCTGTCAGCGATGGCTCACCATCTTTTACAATTTTCCACCAGTAGTCAAACCCGGCAGTGAGAGGGGTCCTGTTGGCATCAACATCCTCGCCATATAGATAGTGTTGGATGGCAGGCTGGGAGATGTCAACTTGTATTCTGTGTACTCAAACATGCTCAAGTGTGGCCTGTTTGGCGGGGGAAGCCCATCTATCTAACTATGATTGGAGAGTAGCCACATAAGAGGAGTAGAACTCTTGGACCAACTCCTCACTATAATGGCCCAAAGAACGAGATGTCTACCCAAGTCGGTGCCTTGTGAAAAGATTGTGGATCTCTGGCATTGTGGGGAGACTTCCCGTAAGGACCCGCCTCTCCAGTGTAAGGGTCCGTGTCATGACACCTTTATCTTTTGGAAACATGGCATTGGAATTTACTTGATATTGCCTGTCGACAAACCACCGGTTAGGCTTATCAGCAACAGGGGTAAGAGCACCAGCCGGTGATCCTGGAGTGGAATCAGGATTGTCAGCCTCATCAGACGAGGCATATTGTGCAGATGTGGCGGTTGTAGGGACTTCGGCGGACCCGGAGGCTTCCTCCAACCACGAAACTCCTAGGGAACTAGCCGCTCCTTCTTCATGTGTAACATATCCAGAAAGTGTGCCGGTCAGTGTGCGCTCCTCATCAGACCTGCAGGTAGTGACTACACCGGACGCCACCTTTTTGGGCGCAGCTCTGGTTGTACATGCATCTTTTGATGGAGTGGCAGTGCCTGGGGGAACATATTTGGTATCATGCTCATCATCAGAGCCTATAACTAGTCCGGCAGACGGGGCGATAGACTTTGAACGCCCATGTGCGTCAACTCAATCTTGTTTTGGTGCCATTAGAAATAGTATCTCTAATGAATCAATATTAGTACTAGAAGGAGCAAATAAGACAAGAAGAAAATGACACAAAATAAATATTGACACCCAATTTCGATCATCCCCGGTATAAATTAGGTCTCGAGATCCTTAAATTTTCCAAACAGTTTAAAATAATTACTTTTATAAATTTTTCAAAAAAAATATAATAATATAATTTTGTGTTATTTTTGGATACCTTGTCATTTTCTTATAACTTTTAGATAATATATATATTTTACATAGTAAAGTATATAATTAGTATATTTTATTATTATTCAAAAACCATCACAAAATATTTTAATTTTAGTAAGTATCCTATCTTAGTTTAAATTATGATTATACTTTGAATCACTATTTTATAATTATATTACTAAAATAAAGAAAGCTCGTTGATTAATTAATACAAATTCCTTTTATTTAAGATTTGGCCAAATTTATCATCTTAATCCAGTTGGCTATTTATTAAATCTAAAGCATTTACTTTTTCCTCCTCTCCCAATTCTTTTTTCTTCTTTATTACCCAGGCCTAAAAACTCGTTCTTTAATTAGCAGCCCACTTCTTTTCTTTTCCTTTCTATTCCAGCCCACCTTTATTTTTCCCCCTACCCGGCCCACTAAAGCTAAACTTCAACCCTTTTTTTTTATTCCAAGGCGGCCCACTCCCTATTCCCAGACCCCAAATTAACTCCCAGCCCAATACATTTCAACCCAATCCAATCCCCTTTCCTCCTACCTGACCCAACGCCAATAACCCAACCCCAAACCCGTTTCTCCCTTCTTCCTTTTCCAACCCAGCAGCCCGAAGTTCCCGGAACATCCCAGACGTAAGAAAAAATTCCAAAAAACCCCTCCCATTTTATCACGCGCTGAACCTCTCCCTACGCTAGCACTCCCTCCTCAATGTCTCCTTCCCTCCCTTTCAGCCTCGTACGTTTTTCCAGCTGTGGCCCCTGTTAAAATCGTCCTTGCCCGTTCTTGCTCGTTCGGAGATGATGACACTAGCTCCAAGGACGATGGAGTCGATAAGGAACATCCACCTCGCTTCCCAATCCGTTGGAATTGGCATCCAAATAGCTTATTCCCTCAGTTGGATAGGAATTTGGGGTTTGAAATTCGAATTCGAAGATGGGCCTGAAACTAATTCAGCAGCCCTGTCCCTTTGAAAAAAAACTATTGTTCTTCTATATAAGACGGTTCTCTTCAGTGAAGAAGGGGATTTTTTTGGGATATTTTTTAAGAACTTTTCTTTACCTTATAGGCAGTCTACTTACGAAAGAGAGAGTTACGAATCTAAGGAAGGCTAGAAATCATCAGTCATATACATTTACGTGTGAAGACTTAAGAAAGAAACTTCAAGGAGATTGAAATTGCGATTCTGTCTCCCCTGTCTATTGGTTCCTCTTTCAAACTGTTTGGACTTCATTTTTGGTGGTGGAAGCTTGCTACCTCGCTCATCATTTCCATTCGCTGCTCTTCAAAAGGTAACATTTTGCTCGTTTTAACCTGACTTACTCTTATTATACCTTCATTTGATTTCCACTTATGTAGGTAGGCTAATATGTGGAGTGTTTTTTGATTGATATTTTGGTTTATTGTCCCGCTTGGATAAAACATTATTGAATCAGCTCGTTTGTTACACGCGTATGGGACCACTTCCTTTGTTGACTTAATATATGCCAGAGTGGCCTCTTTTGCTATCTCTCTGTTTTGGACCTTCTTGTTTCTTTTTATAATGGTACGATGGGCGGTTCATCGATCAAACAGTTCCGAATTTCTCTTTTTTCTGTTTCTTGGTTTCCTTGTTTATCTCATGATGTCGTTTTTGGATCTTGCTTGATTCTTAAGGTTGGATATAGTTCCCTCATCCTTTAGTCTAACTTTTATAGATCCTTGTCTCTCTTACCTTGAATAGGATATGTTTAGTAACATGTATATGGGTTATGTCTGCTGCTATAAAATGTTCATGAATATTTTGTGTTATATTGGAAATTGTTCAATAGGGATGAATAGTTATTTTCTTCAAATTTTCCTCCCATTCTATGTCGCGCATTGTTTGGTTTTTTTTTATTAAAATAAAAAGAACTATTTGCCAGATTAGTCAGGGTATGGAGTTTAGTTACCCATTGTCATAATCACAATATTCATATATGTAATATAAGAATGCATGCACTTATTACAATGAGAAAGAATAAAATCCAGAAGTTCACTTGATTATTCAACAAAGTCACCAACAATCAATTCAAGAAAAAGTGTATCAATTACTAAAATTAATCGAGGACTAAAGAATCTCCAAAAGTATAACAATCAAAAAGTCTAATAACAGAGAGTGTACTAACAAAGTGTCTAACTAACAAAGAGTCTAAAATAAACTAGAGTCTAAAACCGAAAATGAGGTTTTTCTAACTACTTATAACAAATAAAAACCTAATAAAAGAAGGACTCTAATTACTGAAAATCTGTCAAAACGCGTCCGAGTCAACGGACCTCGTGACGGACTGTCGCGGTCACAACGGGCCATCATGGCCTCCTTCATTCTATACTTTACAAATCTTTCTGCTGCTTTCTTCATTAACTTCGACGAATAGGTATGACGGACCGTTCCAAGCACGACGGTCGGTCGAGGGTCTCCGTTCCATATCACTTAAAATTCTTGGAATTTGGGTAATGGGACTACTCTCTGATCATCACGACGAACCATCAGAACGGATCATCGTGGCTATGACGGTCCGTCATGAACTTCTTAATTCCACACTTTGGTCAGACTTCCCCATCTTCCTTCAGCAGCTTCACTACGATTTCACCTATAGACCGTCACAAGCTCGACGGATCGTCACAATCTCCGTAGGTTGTAAATTTTCTGCATTTCTTGCTCAAAAACATATGCGTTCATCTTTAGACAGATTTCCTGTAAATAAAGAGAAACTTACATAAAAATCAATAAAAAGGCTTTTTGACACACACTAAACTTAAGGAAAAAACATTAAAAATACGTGTAACCATGGTATATCAGTATCCCTATCGATCTAAGCACGCCATGTCGCCTACACTGGTCAATGGACACTGCCTCATGGCATGTTTTTGCCAATTCGAAGTTCCTCCTATACGGCCCTTGGTTGGTCCTTAGGGAGTCTTAGCTGGATGTTTCGACTATAAACCAACTCTAAAACCTGTTATACACCTTACCAAAAAATTCCATGGGATTCCAACTCCTAAAACTTAGTCAAAAAGTCTAACGCAAACTAGAACCTCTTTGAACTAGTTTCCAGACGTCCTGGATGTTCTTTGACGTTTAGATCCTAAAACCTCCTAAATGACTTATATACATTATATTTTACCTTAAAAAAATGTTACAACTCTTAGAATCTCATGTTAGCCTCTAGATTAGGCTTTAGAATTTCAGAGTATTACAGTTGCAGAGGTAATGAGAGTCTATTGTAATGTGGTTCATCTTAGTGTGGAAGACTGGGCTTTTTCTAAGATATTAAAGACTAATGTTATCACAAAAAATTATTGGTGTTTGTGCAACATGATATAGTAACTCTTTCAACAGGTTGTGGACCCAAGTAATTTTAGAGAGTGCATTGCCTACCAATTTGTATTATGCTTTAGTAGAAAACTGATCAACTGATTGTTGCTTCTTAGAGGACCAATAGATAGGATTTTTTACCAAGAAGAGTATGTAACCAGACATGGAGATTCTGTCACAGGCCTGACATGGAGATTCTGTCACAGGCCATCACCAGCCCATCAACATTATCATATATGTATAGATTATTATCAGAGTGGCATGAGATTTGAAGATATTATTTTGATGATGCCTTGAGATATAAAAGAAACCTTTTTATTGATTTCCAATGCTCAAGACTCGGGGATTTCATATACCGTGATTGTTTGTTACTGCAAATGCAATATCAGGACGTGTGACGTATAAGCATGATAACGCTCAAACTTAGTTCTCAAATAAGAAGTTAAGTGGTCGTATCAAGTAAAGAACCCAACTAATGAGGTTAGGATCGTTCCCACGAGGAAAAAAGTTCAAACTTAACTTCAATCTATTATTACTATTATTTAGTCAATTATTTCCTTAGAACACAAAGACAATAAAAGGGGGGGGTTATTTCTAAATGAAAGAAAATAATTAGCTAAATTGAAGTAGACAACTAACAGATTCAAATGTTCGAGTTTAATCAATTAATAAAAGTACCTAGGGTTTAAGTGTTCCCCACAGGTTCTTAACTTGATAATTCTAACTATGACAATTCTTTTCTAGTATCTTGCATGCAAAGTGATAAGTTATGTATTTCTAAATCCTTGGTCCAGCATCTAGAAAATTTCACTCCGCACCTGTGTCCAGCTACGTGTGTTGCTATACTAACCCTTACTTTTACCTCATATTAAGCATTGTATTCGATATTTGACTAAGTTATTACCTCGTACAAATCGATACTAGCCTATTAGATAGTATACACTAAATCTATGTTGATAATTCTTTTCCTATTGTTTACCCCTTTGGTCCGGAAAGTAGCATTAAGGCGAGTTCTAACGCTGGACATCTGTTAAAAAGACTTCTAAGAGAAAGAATTATCAATACATGCAAGACATTATTCTAGAATTTTTATTTTAATTAGATTTTATCTTATTATTCACCCATGGTTCCCATAACCCTAGTTATGGAGTTTATTTACCCATAGTCATAATAACAATATTCATATATATGATATAAGAATTCATGCACTTACTTCAATGATAAAGAATAAAATATAGAAATTTACTTGATTAATCGACAAAATTACCAACAATCAATTCCTGAGAATAGTGTAACAATCAAAAGTCTAATAATCAAAATAATCTCTTAACAAAGAATATAACATAAAAGTGTCTACTCAACAAGATTCTAGCTATATAAGAGTCTAACCCCTAAAACGTGGTTTTTACAACTATTTATAGAAAATAAAAACCTAATTAAAGAAGGACTCTAATGGCTGGAAATCTGTCAAAACGCGGCTGGGTCGACGAACCTCGCGAAGGGACGTCTTAGTGATATCGGGCTGTCATGGACTCCATTGTCCCATACTTTGCAAATTCTTCTTCTTCTCTCTTCATTACCCTCGACGGCTGGTATGACGGTCCGTTCCAAGCACGACGGTCTGTCAAGGGTCTCCGTTCCATAACACTTGAGCACTTGTAATTTGGGTATTGGGACTACTTCTCTGATAATCACGACGAACTAGTAATATGGATAGTCATGGCTACAACGGTCCGTCATACACTTCGTAACCCCACACTCGGTCATAATTCTCCATCTTCCTTCAGCAGCTTCACTATGATGCAACGTACGGACCGTCACAGGCACGACGAACCGTCACAAGCTCTGTATGTGGTAACTTTTCTGCATTTCTTGCTGAAAAACATTTGCATTCATCTTTAGAAAGATTTCCTGCAAATAAAAAGAAACTTACATAAAATTTAATACAAAAAAGCTTTTGGACACACACTAAACAAAAGGAAAAATCATCAAAAATACCGTGAAACCACGTTATATAAAAGCATTGCAGTTTACCAAAAATGCATCGATAATAAGGTTGCATCAACATAAAGTGAATCACCGCCTGCTTTGGGTGGCAAACTTGAGCATATGGGTGTTGTAACTCCTTTACAGTCGGTCATATACACATTAGAGAGAATCTCAAGTATGTATTTGGACTATGATAGGACAATTCCATTTGGATCATGTTTGACTTTGATCCCCAAAAAATATTTATGTTCAACAAGGTTCTTTAGAGAGAACTTGTAAGCCAAAGAGTTGATTACATGTGCGACCAAGTTTTGGTAATTCTGATGCAAATATCAACAACATACACCAAAATATTCATTGTGACAGCTTCAGATGTGAAAATAAAGTTCGAAGAATCTGAATTCAGACTTAACAAACCCAATGTTAGTCAAGTGAGATTCGAGAGCTTCATACTAGGAACGCGGAACTTATTTTAAGATATTAATTGTCTTTTTAAGATGACATACTTGATTGGGAAAATAAGAGTTTACATAGCCTTTTGTCTGAGCCACGAATACTTGCTCTTGTATGTTACCTTGAAAATAATGGAGTGTTCACGTCAAGCTACTAAACATTCATGTTATTATGTATTGCAATGGAAAGAAAAATTGTAATAGTTGTTGGTTTGACAACGGTACTAAAAGTATCATGAAAGTCCAAACCTGGACATTGTATGAAACCTTTTGCGACTAATCGTGGCTTGTACCTGTCAATAGAACAATCAACTTTCCTTTTGAATGCGAAATAACAGCTTAAAATCAACAATACTCTTCTTCGGGTCCTATGTACTAGATTCTAAGATTAGTTTCTCATTAAGGCTTCGTATTCCATATCCATGGCATTCTTCAATTCAGTGTTCTTAGGGTCTTGCATAAAGGTATTTTGAGTGGGAGAAAGGTGACCCAACAAGCTGAATTGTTACTTCGGCGTGAAGATATTATTTTTAGACCTTGTGACAACACCGGAAGGTGGATGGGAGTGTAAGTTATCATAAATTAAGAAGGATTTGGTGGATGCTGGTTCAATATTGGTGGTGGGAATGGATTCCAGTAATGGGGGACAGGCGTTGCGGTCAACATTATTAAATAGTGAAGGAGGTTGAGAAGCGATAGGAATCATACCTGATGAAGTGAAGACTATTGGTAGTTTCCTTTCAATTATGGACTCTGGAGTGTTTGTATAAGATGGAATTGTTAGGGGGATAAGAATAGGAGGAGGAAGATTTGGAACGAGATTGGTGTAGAAGTTGTATTGAACTTTTGGAGGAGTACCCTTACAGACTTAGGACTCTAATATTTTCCATTTTAACGTAGAAAACTTAATTTTTTCAAGTGTGAGAGATTTTAAAGTAAAAGGAAAAATATGTTCACAAAATTAAACATCATGACTAACAAATATTTTGAGTGCACTGGATCAAAATATATGTGTTCATGATGAACAATAGAATATTCTAAGTAGACACACGGTGTAGATCTAGGCTGCAATTTTTTAGTATGTACGACTTAAGCCATGGATAACAAAGATAACAAAAAAAAATTAGCAAAGAGTATTTTCGAGGTTTTCCAAATAATTTTTTAGAAGGAGAACCATTATACAACCCAAGTATAGGGATTCTATTTATGATATATATGGAAAGGTGACAGGCAAAGCACAATAATTCATATGGTAGTGCGCTTCATTGAGAAGATTTTGAGATATTTTGACAATGTGATGATTTTGTCGCTCATCGATTGCAACTCTTTGGCGTGCGTAGGATGGGGAGGTTAAATTTTTATTGTTATTGAATTGTATGTAGTGTTTATGACCTATGTATTCACCCTTCCATCAGTATAAAGTGAGAAAATTTTGTGTATAAAAAAATTATCCACTAGAGGATGAAATCGCGCAAAATCAAAGCGACTTCACTATTGTTTTTAATTGTATACAACTAAGTATATTTTGTGTAATGATCAATGTAGTAATAAAACTTTTTATTTTTGGATAAGATGGGTTATAGAGCCTATAAATCACTATACAATGCTTGAGGTGGTGCATTACTATTTATAGTGAGTTGTTAAAATGGCAAACAATGTACTTTTTTTTATAAGCAAGAATTACAAAATTGACACTTTTCATTGTTAGAAAGGAAAGTAAAATATTATTTTGTACTAATTATAGGATTTTTGGATAAGGGTTACCCCAAGAGACGATGCCACAGTTGATGGGAAACTTTGGTGGAAGTGAAGTTGGTGGAAGGTGACATATGATCCCTCTAGGGACACTCGTAGAGTCTATGTTTATTCTGGCCTTGTACCAAAAGTCTAGGAGTTTTGAGATCCTTCTCAAGAAAATAGTGTGGAAAAGATATTATTATGTTTAGGCTGTCAATGCCAAACTTAGCACCAGAAATATGGTTTTTTTATGATCTTATTCAAATATAGCATCAACTTAAATAAAAGTAAGATATAACTATATTGACAAATTCTAAGGAACTCTCTAATAACTTATTAATTAACTAACTTGACTAAATCTAAGGAACTACTTTAACAACTTAATCTTATCATATGGAAAAGACTATAAAATGATATCGACTCTATAAACTTGATAAGAACTAATTAAAAACTACTGTGTATCTCAACACATCCTTCATAGGTGAAAATTTCAAGTAGAACCAATCATTTATAGCAAATTCAAGATCTCTCGTTCTAACTCCAGCATATGACTTTTGTCGATATTAAACCAGTTTTTACCTTTCTCCATAGCCTCATATACCAATTCGGGACCTATTTAAGGAGTATCACAAATTCAAAATAACCTATAGGATATCTAAATGGAGTCATACCAATGATTGAATGATAGTTATTATTGTATGAAAAATCTATCAAAGCTAAAAAAAAATCAACCCAATTACCCTTTTAGTAAATCACACAAGCTCTCAACATATCATTCAAAGTTTGGATAGTAATCTACTCTTATCCACAGGTTTGACAATGAAATGTCTTACTATGATTAACATGAGTACCAAGATCCTTTTGGAAGGATTTCCAAAACTGAGAAGTAAATTGGGTACCACGATGTAGATAATATGTAGGAGCACTCCATGAAACATAACCATATCCTTTAGATACAACTTAGTATAGTATATCTCCAAATAAGAAACCTTGATTAAAATGAAATGAGCCGACTTCATCGTACGAACCATAATAACCCAAATCGAGTCACATTATCGTCAAGTGCGGGGTAAACAAACAACAAAAAAATCATATTAAAATATTCCTACTCCCAAGTATGAATAATAATATGCTGGAGTAAACCTCTTGACTTTTGATGTTCAACTTTCAGTTGTTCACAATTAGGACACTTAGCCACAAATTCCAAAATATATTTCTTCATCCCATTCCACTAATATATCTCTCGTAAGTCACCCGTAAGTCCTTGTACATCATTATCACCATTGGGTGAATGGAATTTCAAGAACTATAGGCCTCTAATAAGATTTTCTCCCTCAAGTGATTAACATTAAGAATAGATAAGCCGACTATATATGGAAAAACATTATCTCCGTTTAGGAGAAAGACTTAATGGACTTTTTTAAGCACTGCTTCCTTCAATTCAAATAAAACAAAATTAAGACCATGCTTGGATTACACATATGAGACGAATGACAATTGTCAACCATTGTGAACAATGACACCCCCTTCATTAGAATCAACCAACCAAAAACACCCAATAAAGTTAATCTATGAATATCACAAACCAAAATCCTTCTCATAACCTTTAACACAAATGATACTACCCATTAACACTCACTAAGAGCATTCGTCACAACATTCCCTTACTGGAGATAGATATTACTCATGTCACAATACTTTAACAAATAGAGCCACCTCTTTTGGCGAAGATTCATATCATTTTCTTAAACACATATTGCAAGCACTTGTGGCCGGTAAAGAAATCCACCTTATATTATATAGGTAATGCCAACAAATCATAATGGTAAACATATGTGTCGATATTTATAAATCATGGGAAGGATAAATCTTTTCCTAATTTTAATTTGGCGTGAAGCATACAGAATAATCTTTCCAATTTGCATAAGAAGACACCCTAGTAAAATCTTTGAAGCATCACAATAAGCATATCATAATTTGAGCAAAGTTATAGTGCAAAATATGATCCATTAAACAGACTCTAAAGCATATAAAATGTAAAATGGCTAGCCTGAAGAAAAAAATGTTTATCACAGAGTCCATATAAATAATTAGCCATAAATTTGTAGATTCATGTCGACCATTAGATTGTTTTGAAAAATGTGTTTTAGCTACTAAGGGTTTCATATTTGTTATAACATGGGACGTATTACATAAAATATATTTTTATGGGCAGCAAATATATATAGCCGTTTTGCTCTTGCAATTATTTTTACAATTGTGGTGGGGATTCTAGGTGGATGTTGTGTAGAAACTTTATGAAGAGGTTTTCACAATTGTGGTATTGTTGTTTGATACTACAGTCTCTTGAAGAAAAATAATATGAACACTAATGCGGCTTAAGGTTTTGATAGTATGCCAAAGAAATTTTACCACTTAATTGTTTCACTTCTCTTTCAGTCAACACTCCAAAAGGCACGTGCATTACATTTCAAAGTTGTATGATCTTCTTATTTTTTGTTCAATTTCCATTTGATATTGTGTTTCTTGAATGATAAAATGTTGAGATATTACCAAGCTTATAATAACATCACCTTCTCATTGGAATTTATACATAGCATTTGATGATATGTCTATACCATCAAAATATGATTGAACTCAAATAGTATAAAGATAAGGTTTAATAATGACTTTGACTCACTAATCATAGTGTGGCTATAATCTTCTTCAACTTTATTACACCCAGATTATGAATGTTCTGACTTATCATATTTCACTCCAGCACACTCTTCATATCATCTTCTTCAATACAATCACTCTATTTGAAATTGTATTCAAAATGCCTAGAAATTTCAACTATATATCTAATGCAAATTAAGTCCTCTTTTGTTAGAACTATTTCATCCTTGAAATTTTCTATTTTCCTCTTTTGCCAAAACAACTTCCAAACAACAATAAGAACACGCGGATCCGAATTACATTTCTTTATATCTAATTTGTTTTATCCATATAAAGAAAAATATATATGTACAATTTTTTAGGTTAATCTAGATATATAATGTGATACCTTAGATACATCAGTATGTACAAGTGTTGTGGTAGAATGTCCACTCATAAAAGACATTTAAAAATTATTCAAAAAATTAAAACCTCATAATAGAAAAAAAATATGTATTATAGATTAAATGATACATTACTTAATCCAAGAAAAGGGAAAAATCTATGGAAAAATTCAGAAGAAGAAGCAAAATAATGAATTAGGCGGCTCATCACCTAACCAATTAAAGGTATATGAGTCTTCTTTTTAATGAATAAAATTTGTATCGTTTGAAGTTAGGAGTAAAAGTCCACGATCATTTTACGAAAGACTACCACAGTGGAATTTTCAGAGAATGATAACTATACACCTCATTTACGTGTGGAAAATTGAAGTACGACCCATACTTTCAACTTGTTAAAAAAAGTTTAGAGACTAAACTTTTAGGTATGATTCTTAAGGAAAATACTTGTCGTCGTAAAACCATCTTGGTGCCATAATTTTGGAATGAAAAATTATGTCTTGAAACTTTGTTTCTAAGCCTGGTTTCCTTGAATATAATTAATGGTCATAAAACAAAATTATGAGCCATAATTTTGGCTAGTACATGAACTTCAGAAACATTAAATTTTAATATGACTTTAACAAATAGGATCTATGGCTTGTAGATCAAATCACGAACTGTAGAGGGGCACATGGAAGGTTTTTGATAGCTTTTTAATTGGGGTTATTAGGATTTGATTTAATTGGGTATTATTTTGTTTCTCTTCTATTCTCTCAACTCCACAAACTCGGAAAAGCCATGTTAGGGCTTTATGTTTTCCAAGCATGTTTTTTTTATCAAACCTTAGTGTCTCTGGTATGTAAGGCTCCAATGAGGGTATGTATTCACTGTCATGCCTAAAATAATTTGATTTTTATGAATTCTTCAGAATTGTTATAGGAAAAGCTAGCAGTTTTAAGGAACTTATTATTTTCTTCATTAATTGATATTTTCATATTTCACTTTGATTTTGAAAATTTTATCATACTGATTTATCTTGATTTTCATGGTTCTTTAAACATTTATGAATTTTAAGCATGAACACTAATATGGTATGATTTTCAACCTAAAAATTTAAAAATACTGTAGATATGACTTTTGACCATAGTTTCAAAGTTGATTTAATATGATAAATAATTTTCAAACCTATGTGTATTATATGAATAGTTTTTTTTGGGAGGGATATTTAGTATAAAGAGAATTTGACTCTAGAAAATCCATCCCATAAGTATATGCTATCGTTGGATCATGTCTCACTACTTTATCGGCTGAACTTTTAGCCTAAGAGGATAAAATTAGCCAATTTTCATATATATGATATGGTCTTATGCTCTTGCAAGCTATAGGGAAACCCTCCCAATTGACATAGATTTTGGACATCATGATGTCACCTAGTGTATGTCGATTATAACAAACTCCCTAATTTATACTCCTTTTTTACGAAATTCTATTATAACTATATGTATATTGCTTAAACCCATAATTATGAAAGGCTACTGACATAGATTCATGTTTATATATGATTTTGGAAGAAGGTTCCAAATGGTATTTAGACATGACCTACATTTGTTTTTTATTTAGTTCTTTCACTATGTATATGATTTTGGAAACTTTACGCCATTTTCCTCATTAGGAAATTTACAATTATTCTAGTTCCCCTTACTTATTCATTATATTCCACATATTGACGCACACTTTTTCTAAGTTCCATTCTTTTATGATGTCGATTCTGATGTCCATACTAACACTCGTGGCTAGTGAGGTTGCAAAGTACTCTTGGATTAGTTGTTAGTCATATTTTGTAGTTTATTTAGTTGATGGGTATTCCTCGATTAGTTGTTAGTCCTATTTGTAGTTTATTTTTTGTTTATTTAGTATGAGGTAACTGGGGAACATGTTCCTGTAAACTTGTTTCCTTCGGTCTAACTGTTAAAAGCTTATTTCACACATTAGTTGTCCATCATTATGGATTTATTAATTTCATTACAAAGACTTATTAAGTATATGTTTTATCTTTCGAAATGATTTTGTATGATATTATGTGCTATGTTATTCTATGGTTAACATAGGGAAATGTTAGGTTCAAAGTATTGGTTCTAAAGTATGGTGTAGACTTAGAATGTGACAATTTCACCCACCCCACTTTAATGTGTTGTGCCACAACCTTAGAAGATTCTATCTCTCCTTGGATTATGGATCTAAAATATTTGAAAGTACCTCTTTTGTGACTTGTACATCAATCTCCTTTTGGATTTTAGCAAGGTGTGAATGAGAAATAAGAATGAAAGAGTGTCACTTCCGAGGAGCACCCCCTAGAAGTGTTCAGTGTCGTCGTCCTCGAAGAGGACTAAGACTAACCTCTTAGCATTTTTCATTACATTTCATAGGTTAAATGGTGGGTTATGAGTAAGGGTCATGCTTATGTTACGATGTTATGAACACATATACATCTCAACTTGAATATTACTTGTTAATGTTGGTCTTATGTTATATATGGGTTGACTTATTGATTATGTGAGTATTGTCCTATATGGGTTCTTAAATGTGCCTAAGGATTTTCAATGTAAATTAGCATGTTTTGAATAAATGTCCTCTTTAGCCTGATTTCATATGTTTTATGTGGATATACTCATACTTAGTACAAATGTGTACTAACCTATTTTTATGTTTACTACTAATGTAGGATCCGGCTATTAAGCTTATAGAAGGCCTTTGAAGGATACTTAGATATTTCCCAAGTGTTCCATAGGTTCTCAGTTTATGAGGACGATGTCACTATCTTGTTGTTCAATATATTTTAGTCTTGATGATGATTTAGTTCATTCTCTTTCTTTGTTGACTTTGTATATGCCTATATGAGGCATTTATTGTAATGAAGTGTAGGTTGAACCCCAGATGTTTTATTCAACGTAGATAGTTAATGTGAGACGTATTCTAGACATATTATAATATATATGGCTATATTATATATGTGAAAAAAAAAATTAGAAGCCTATGTATTGCTTTCTATGTGTGGAGTCTATGTATACTCACTAATTAAATACTATGTGTAAGCGAAAGGTCTAACTAAACATCAACGTAGATGAAGTTAAAAATATTAAAATCTTCCGCTAATTTACCCTATGAAATGTAATGACGAATACTAAGAGGCTAGTCTTAGTCCTCTTCGAGGAAGCCGATACCAGTTACTTCCATGGGGTGGTCCCTGGTTGTGACAAACTTCGTATCAGAGCATGAGGTTGAATATCTATAGGATGATGTTTCTTTAAAACACGTCTATGTAGTTTCTTATTCATAATTGTGAAGCGCGCCAGACTTATGATTGAGAAGTTAAATAATGCTTAGGAAATTCTCATTTTGTTGGAAATCCAACATCGTGCCTCTAGAGTCTACTTTATGTGAGCTTTCACCTAAACCTTATATTGTAGTTATTGGTATGAGTACTCGAAGGACAGTTTCATGAATACTTGATGAAGAGATTTCTAATGCGGGAGTTCCTCCACAATGGAATGAAGATTCTCCCTTGAAGAAGTTACTAATGATGATCAAGCTCTTAACAATCCTCTGGCCTTGTCGGATGGGGACATAATGACATCCGTTCTCCGAATGGACCAAACCATTACTATCCAATCACAAGCCATCACTACTCATGCTCAAGCCATGACGAACAAAGCTAGCCGGGAAGTGGCACCCCGAAAAATCAACATGTTAGCACTATGGCCTCCCACTTGAGGGATTTCACGAGAATTAATCCCCCTACTTTATATGGGTTCAAAGAGGAGGACGACCCCCAAGAGTTGATTGATGAATTCTACAAAATCCTTTATACTATGGGGTAGCATACTAGTGAAAAAGCCGAGTTATCCACCTAGAAACTAAAGGACGTGGCATAAACTTGGTACATCCAATGGAGAGACAATAGGTTGTCGAGGGGTGGTCCGAGCATTTTTGTAATGGGAGTGTCCGATGACCTAAAAGAAGAATGTCGTTCGGTTATGCTACATGATAATATGAATATTTCTTGACTTATGGTTCATGCTAAGATAGTGGAGGAGGAAAGAGTTAAGAGGAAGAGTATAGATGCCAATAGGGCAAAGACATTTGATGGTGGCTCCTCAAAGGGTAGGCTTTATGTCCAAGACAAGCCTAAAATCAAAAAGACATTTTCTAATCAAGTTCCTTTCAAGTTCCCAAAAGCTTGTGATGATAGGGTGTCTAACTCTAAGTCTCAAAAAGGAAGAGGTACTAGTTCACCAACAAAGAAGCTAACTTGTGGAAAGTGTGGCAAGAAGTATTATGGTTATTGCCTTGTTCGGACAAACAATTGCTTTTGGTGTGTCAAGTGTGGCCACAAAGGTAGGGATTCCCCTAATGTGAAAGGACAAGACAAAGGTAGTGGGAAAGCTCAAGCTAGTGGTTGTAATGTGTATCCTCCAAAGAAAAATTATATTCATGCACTTTGCTCTAGGGGAGAACAAGATAGTTCTCTCGATGTGGTGACCGGTATGTTACAAGTCTCCTATATTCATGTTTATGCTTTTACTTGACCCGGAGGATACATTATATTTTGTTACTCCTTTGATAGCTAGAAAGTTTGACATTTTGCCTGATATTTCGAATGAACCTTTTGTAGTGACTACCCCGGTGGGTGAGACGGTGGTTACAAAGAGGGTATATAGGAATTGTCCCATAATATTGTCTAATAGAACTAGTTTTGTTGAATTAGTTGAACTTGATATAGTAGATTTGATGTTATATTGGGAATGGATAGGTTTCATGATTGCTTTTCTTCCATAGACTGTAAAATAAGGGTGGTGAAGATTAAATTTCTAAATGAACATGTTTTAGAATTGATAGGGGGAAATTCTGTTCCTAGAGGTCGTATCATTTCTTGTTTGAAAGTTTGTAAAATGATCTCTAGAGGGTGTTTATACAATATTGTGAGAGTCAAATATTTAGACTTCGAGGTTCCTCCAATTGAGTCGGTACCCGTAGTGAGGGAATTTCAAGAAGTCTTTCCTGTGGTCTTCCCAGTATTACTCCTGAACAAGAAATTGATTTTGGTATTGACTTTCTACCGGATACAAATCCCATTTAAATTCCTCCTTATCAGATGGCTCCAGCCGAATTAAAAGAGTTAAAGTCTCAACTCAAGAATTTACTAGACAAAGATTTCATCCGGCCTAGCATTTTGACATGGGGCTCTCCGGTATTGTTGGTGAAGAAGAATGATGTGTCTCTTAGAATGTGTATAAATTACCATCAAATCAAAAAAGTCACAGTAAAAAACAACTATCCTCTCCCTCGGGTTGATAATTTATTTGATCAACTACAAGGTGTGAGTTACTTTTCCAAGATTAACTTGAGATCGGAATATCACAAACTTAGGGTGACAGGTGAAGACATTCCCAAGATAGCATTTTGGACTATATATGGTCACTGTGAGTTCTTACTAATCACCATTGGTATAACAAATGTCCCCGGCGGCATTTATGGAACTATTAAATAGGGTGTTTCTAAGTTACCTTGATTTATTTGTCATTGTCTTCATTTATGACATCTTGGTATATTCGAAAAATGAGGGTGAATACATGGACCATTTGAGAGTGGTTTTGCATGTTTCTAAGGAACGTCAACTGTTTGCCAAATATAGCAAGTTTCAATTTTTTTGAGGTCCATAGCATTCCTTGGTCATATTATCTCTAGTGTGGGCATTTAGGTTTATCCAAGAAAGACCAAAGCGGTGAAAAATTGGCCTACACCTTTGGGTCCCTACGGATATTAGAAGTTTCTTGGGTGTAGCCAGTTATTATAGAATGTTTATCGATGGTTTTGCATCCATTTCTTCTACTTTGACAACCTTGACTCAAAAAAATGTGAAATTTGAGTGGTCGGAAACATTTGGAAAAAACATTCTAATGTTGAATGATAGGCTTACATCCTCTTTGGTATTGACCCTACCGAAGGGTACTAAGGGTTTTGTGCTTTATTATGATTCATTTCGATTCGGTTGGGGTGTGTTCTTAGGCAAAATGGCAAAGATATAGCCTACGCTTCAAGGAAACTCAACGTTCATTAGAAGAATTATCCGACTCATGACATTGAGTTAGCGGTCATGGTATTTTCCTTGAAACTATGGAGGCATTATATTTATGAGGTTCATGTTGATATGTATATGAACTATAAAATTCTTCAGTACGTATTCAAACAAAAGGAGTTTAATCTCCGACAAAGAAGGTGGTTAGATCTATTAAAAGACTACGACATGAGAGCTCTCTATCACCCCGGCAAGGCAAACTAAATTGGTGGAGAACGCTCTAAGTCATTTGTCCATTTGAAGTGTGTCGCATGTGGAAGAAACCAAGAGAAACCTAGTAAAGGATGTTCATAGGTTGGCTCGTATAGGGGCTCGAATTAAAAATTCTCCTAATGGTGGTGTGGTGGTAGACCATAATTCCGAGTCGTCTTAGGTGGTTGAGGTTAAGTCTAAACAACACCTTGATCAATTTTTGATGGAGTTGATAGAGTCGGTTCGTGGAAACATGAATGAATAATTCTCCCAAGGAGGGGATAGTGTTCTTAAGTTTCAAGAAAGATTGTGTGCGCACAATGTCGATGAGTTGAGAAGTTGGATCCTTGAAGAAGCTCCTGGAGACAGTTACTCTATTCATCCGAGGTTTACTAAGATGTTCCATGACCTAAGAGAAGTCTTCTGGTGGGATATCTTAAAAAGGTACATTGCGGAATTTGTTGTAGAGTGTCAAAATTCCCAACAATTGAAATCCCAACACCAAAATCCGAGTGGTTTACTACAATAAATCCAATTTCATACTTGAAAGTGGAAGATGTTGCCATTGAGTTTGTATTTGGGTTTCCTCGGACTAGAAGGCAAAATGATTCTATATGGGTGGTGGTGGATAGATTGACCAAATCCACTCACTTTATTCCCGTCATGTCTACTTATGTGGCGGAGGATTATCCAATAAATATAAATTGATAAGATAATGAGTCTTCATGGGGTTCTTTTATCCATTATATATGATAGAGTTGCACAATTCACATCTAGGTTTTTGAGGTCATTTCAAAGAGGTTTGGGTACTCAAGTGAAGTTAAGCACCGCTTTTAATCCCTAAACGGATGGTCAAGCGGAATGTACCATTCAAACTCTTGAAGATATGTTTATAGCTTGTATCAATGACTTCAAGGGAAATTGGGAAGATAACTTACCTTTAATGGAGTTCTTATATTACAATAGGTTTCATTCATCCATATCTAAGGCTCCTTTTGAAGCATTGTATGGTAGAAGTCCTAGATATCATATAAGATGGTTTGATGTTTGCTAGTATTCGCTTACTGGTCTTGATTTGATCTATAAGACCTTCAAGAAGGTTCATATGAAAAGTAACAATTTTCAAACAACCTATAGTCTGCAAAAGTCTTATGCGGATCATGGGGGAAGAGACCTTGAATTTGATACGGTGTATCAAAAAATTTCACCGATAAAGGGAGTGGTGAGATTTTGCAAGAAAGCGAAGTTGATTCCTCGTTATGTGGGTCCTTAAAAAATTTTGCAAAGGGTTGTAAAGGTTGCATATGAGTTGAATTTGTTTCATTCCGCTTTCGATGAATCCATGCTTATGAAGTGCATTGGTAATCACGAGTCCATTCTTCCTATTGAATGTCTTGGTGTGGAAGAAAACCTTTCTTATGAGGATCTTCTAATTGAAATCCTTTATAGAAAACTTAAGTTGTTGAGAAATAAAGAGGTGGCCTCTATAAAAGGGTTAGGGAGAAACCATCTAGTTGAGGGAGCAACATGAGAAGCCAAGGCCAACACGAAGTCCCATTATCCTAATCTCTTTGCCAATTAAGGTTAGTCATTCCTATTTAATAAGGAAAATAATGAGTTTATTTAATTTTGACTTGATTTGCAAAAATAAGCATTATATATAATAAAATGTTTATGCTAAAATGAAACATCATGGAAAATTGCTCTTTTGCTTGATTTGCACTATTTGTATATTTGGTCTGTTGTTGCCTTCATGAAATGATATTGAGAATGTTGATATGTTGATAAAGGAATTTTGGCATAATTCACTCTTATGTGATATGTTGAGCTCATACTGTAGTGAAAAGGAAATTCCTCATGTTGTAATTTGGAGCTCTTATTTGTTAAAGTTGATGTGTTGGGTTTCTTGTGTAAATTCCATGATTATGTGTTGAATGGAGTTGTGAAACACTCCTTTTATTTTAATTCATGTGAATATTGTATATTGTTGGTTGGGCTGCTAGTCTCGAGTCTATCCTCTCCCTTTTAAAAAGTTTAGTGTCATTCGGGGACAAATGTTCCTAAGGGGGGATGGTGTAACACTCCAAAAAGTTAAGACCTAAGATAGATCCTCACAAGTTTATTTAATGTTGGTTATACTGTTTTAACACCTAAAATAACATTTATAATTCATCCGATAAGTTTTAGAGCCAAGACGTCAAGAAACGTCCATGACGTCTGGAAGCTAGTCTAAATTGAACTAGTTGACGTCGCTAAGGTTGTGAAGGTTTTGGAGGGTCAAATGAAGTCTAAAACTTGTAAAAATACTTTGAATAGTTAGAGTGTAGTATATAGTGTCTAAATTTCCAATAATGATGCCCCAAGGACCACCTGAAGGGTCCTTAACGAGGACCACAACATTGGTGGGCAGGCTGTCTAAGCAGCCTCCGTGATTCAAGATCCAAAAAGCCGATGTGCGACACATATACCACACGGACTTTAATTCTTAAAATCACTTTTTCGAAAATAAAAATGGGAATTAGCCTCGCGATAAGGAGCCACTTCCATGATTCGTAAAAATCATATTTTAAGTATTTTGACTTCTTAAAAAGATCCATTTAAGTGAGGAGTGTTTTGGGTAATATAGGTGGTGATTATATATAGGATAAGGGTCAATTTTCACTCAAAAAAAAAGAAATTCAAAAATCTAACCCAAAATCTCTCAGCTCTCTCTACTTTCTCTCTCCCCAAATCCTCCATTAAAGAAGGAAGAAAGCTTGAAAAAGAACACCAATTTCTCTAGGATTTCACTTAAATTTCGTGGGTTAATATTTATTAAGGTATGAGTTCTTCACTCTTGGGATTCCTTTCACCAAGAGGTCCTTTAAAAGTTGATTTCTAAAATACCCAATACCATGGGGTTTTCTTATTCTAATGGGTTTTCTTCTAAACTTCAAATTGATGATATATTGTGATTTCCTAGGACTAATTAAGTTTAGATTTTTGTTTAATTGATGTTAATTGATGCAATTTCATGTAGATCATGTCCTTATACCTAATTTTCCTAAATCTTGGATGTTGGTTATGAATTGATGGGAATTGAAGAGTGTATTTATTGTTAGATTGTTTTTTATCTATTCTAATGCATTTATGGATTGAGTAGGGTAATGTATAGTTGGTATTGGATCTATTTCTTGAATAATTCATGTTTACCCTTCTCCCCTACCTATAGGCTATGAACTTAAGTTAATAGGGATAATGATAGTTCAATTGACCTAGTTCTTGTATTAATTAATATTGATTGATATTAATACACCTATTTTTGGATGTAATTGGTTGGTTGATGGTAAATTCATGATTATGTCTTTTTAAGGAGGTTTTGTAAGTATTCATGATCCTAACCTTGACATCAATAATAATGGCTTGTGATTGATGATGTAGTTCAATTAAAGTATGTCTTGTGATTATCCTAAGTAGGTGTTGGTATGATGTCGAATTAAAATGTCTTGGTTATGTGATTGTGGTATTACGCTTAAGATGTAATGATATAAGGTTTGTCATGTATTACCTATGTGCCTTACAATGAAATGTTAATGTTAATGTCCAAATTTCACATATGTGTTTTGTAATGAAAATTGTCCTCATTCAATTTCTAATGAGCTAATGACCATGGATATACAAAGAGCTATTATTATATGACCTAAACTAAGTTATGATTATTAATAAAAGATATTTCAAAAAAGGGACTCTAGCTTAGCACCGAGTGAACTAGTAGTGAGGAGTGTCCCTTCCCACATAGGGAAGGTAAATTTAATATTGTACTCATGAGATTGGAGAATATAATGCATGTAGCATAAAGAGGGTCCCAACTACATCTTCTAGTTCATGAACTATGTTTCCCCCATAGGAATACTAGCTAGTAGTTCCACATAGATGATATGTAGTCCGCCATCTTTCGGTGTAGGGTTTCATAAAACCAAATTCCACATTTGCTCATGTGGTCTATGTCGGTTAAGACAAGATGTTCCCAAAAGTAAAGTGAAGTAATGAAGTAAACACTAACAACGGTGACTAAAGAGGTTTTACTTAACCTAGGTAGGGGTATGAGACTCTACCTATGCCCTGCACTAGTTTGCTTTGACAGAAGCTTTAGGAGGTTATTTGTATGATCTATAATGTATATGTTATGTATATGTTTACTCTAAATGTTGATGATCCTATGTGATAGTACTTTCATTTATGAACATGCTATTGGTCTATATTGCTAAGTATAATTATGAATACTATTAATGTTATGGTATGTTGAGTTAGCCATTGCTTATGATCCTTTGTTTAGTTTAAATGATTCAGTAAGGTTATGCGCCTTTGCTTGGTCTTTGCACTTGTAGGCTAAATGGTGGGTTATGAGTAAGGGTCATGTTTATGTTATGATGTTATGAACTCTTGCACATGCTTACTAGACTATTTCTTGTTAATATTAGTCTTCTATTGTATATGGGTTGACTTATGGATTATGTGAATATTGGCTTATATGGATTTTTGGATGTGCATAAGGCTTATCAAAGTAAATTAGCATGTTTTGAACAAATGTCCTCTTTGGCATGATTTCAAATGTTTTATGTGCATATACTCATACTTAGTAAAAGTGTGTACTAACC
Organism: Solanum lycopersicum; assembly: GCF_036512215.1. Taxonomy (NCBI): domain Eukaryota; kingdom Viridiplantae; phylum Streptophyta; class Magnoliopsida; order Solanales; family Solanaceae; genus Solanum; species Solanum lycopersicum. Next base: position 35,573,426 of record NC_090804.1, read on the forward strand.
CATCTTTTATGTTTCCCACTAAGGCCCTTGAAGAGTACTTGAATATTTCCCAAGTGTTAAGTAGGTCCTCACTTTCAGAGGAAGATGTCACTATCTTGCTATTTAATATTAATTAGTCTTAATGACAATTTAGTTCATTCTCTTTATTTGTTGACTTTGTATATGCCTATGTGAGGCTTTTATTGTAATGAAGTATGGGTTGAACCCAAGATGTTGTATTCGACTTAGAAGGTTAATGTAAGATAGATTCTAGAATTCTTATAAATCTATATGGTTGTATTATGTGTGTGAGATAATAGTACAAGCCTATGTATTGCTTCCTATACGAGGAGTCTATGTATACTCGCTAATTATATACTATGTGTAAGCAAGAGGTCTAAGTAAACCTCAATGTAGAAGTAGTTAAAAAGTTGTAATTTTCCGCTATTTAACCTATGAAATATAATAACAAATTCTAAGAGGTTAGTCTTAGTTCTCTTCGAGGACAACGACACCGCTTACGTCTAGGGTTGCTCCCTGATTGTGACAAAGAGAAATTGGCAATTGTAAGGGAATTAATTTGGAGGGAAAATAAAAAGTTATTTAAAATGGAAAGTATTTGAAAATAATATGTCATTTCTCCCATATTAGTAGAAAAAAGGAAAAACGTTATCCCTGTATCAGGAAACATTTTCTTTAGCTCTTAAAGGGTTAAGAAAAACGTGTTACCTCGCGTCGTAGTCGCTCGTCTCGGATTTGGATTTGGTATTGCCTTGGGATTTTAAAAAAATGATTTGATTGAAACAATTAATTTCACAAAATAAAATTATTTGAAAATTCACGTGTAACGGTAAAGTTGTTCTATAGGGACCTGTTCCTTGTGAATAGACATTATTTCTTCCAAAAGACACAACATTCTAGAAAGAGTTGTGTGAACTTATGCGTTCACACCAATGGCTGAAAAGCAACATTCCTTGTTGCTGTTGGTTATCAATACAAAGGGTTTTCTCATTATGCAAATACTAATTTTTTTTCTCTTCTTCATATATTTCTTACAAACCAAATTGCCGATCGACTATGTTTTTTTGTGCTCTCATTTTTTTCTCAATTATCTTAAAGTATATAAGTAAGAGGTAGCTCTACTGTAACACCGTTTAACCTAGAAAAACCAAAATTAATATGTCAGATGTTGCATGTGCCATTGATGAGCAAATTTGATGTATTGTAGATTGACCCACTGACCATAGGTTGGGTCCGTGGATGGCCACATGTCGTCCCTTCCTAGAACTCAAACAAATTTTTTCTAAGGCATGACCCAAGACCATACCTACAGACGTTAAGTCATACCATGGGCCATGATCCTTGTTCGTGGATCGCGAGCCCCATCAACCCTTCCCTGAAGACCGATCAACAATTGAAACAATATATGGTAGGTCCATCAACGGTCTGACGGTTTATCTCTCGGTTGGCCCTTACAGCTTTTATTCCAGGGGTCATTTGGTCTTTCTCTATTCGTTGGACGCCTAAACTACGTTGTTTTTGTTAGTTTTAGCCTAGTAACTTAATTAGAACATAACCCTAGTAAATTCATTCTCTAAAAATTCCTCAAGTTGAACAAAAAGATAGTGAAAGAGTTGATCAAGTCCTGTCCAAGAATAAAGCAAGTTTTCTTTAGTTCCACCCAAGACCAAAGATTTCTTTTTGAATTTCGTAATCAGGTATGTGGGATTTCTATGGTGGGTTCCTTTAACCTCGTAGGTCCCTAAAATTCAGTCAGATTCTTTATTTTATATAACATAGTAGACCTAGGGTTTCTAGAATTTCAAAATATATGTTGTTATTTAGTTGTCACACTTATCCAATTCAGATAATCATGCTTTTGAAGTATTGTTGCTTATTTCTTTCATGTAACTCAAAACCATAGTTGTGTCTATTTGTTTAGTTCAGTAATTACACTTTCTAGGTTAGTTATATCAGATATACATGCCTCAGTAAAGAATGCTTCATTATTAGTATAACAATGTTCCATTTTTAACATGACAGTATTTTAAGCGATTCAATATAACAAAACTCTAGTTATAATGATTTATTTATATAATCAGCTTAGATAGGCTTGATACCAAGTGGAAGGGTTAATTATCCTCAGAGTCCGACAAATACATGCCCTCTCACAATAATTCCGCACTACGAGTACCAGATATAATGTTCACGAAAATCATGTTTTTGTATCATTGGCAATATATATTGGGTCCTCTTGATTGTGTGATACACTGGACTCCATGGATAGCAAAAATATTAACCTAGTTATCATTTATGGTTCAGCATTCAGTCTCTGCATGTCAAGTACTTGGTCATTGCATTAAATTAAATTATTATTAAACATGTTTGAGTATGTACATCATGTTGAGATTATATTATTTCTTTTATTAATTTTCAGTTATCTTTATATTAATCAGATTTATCTTATCCTGCATGTTTATTACATTTCAAGTACTGACACATACTCTGTGCTACATCTTCTTGTAATGTAGGTTTACGTCCTCACCATTAAGATCATCCGTAGATCGGTTCTCGATTTCCAATTCAGCAGCATCATTGGTGAGTCTTCACTATTCAAATTAGTTTCAGTTTAATTAGAATTTGATGGGGACATGTCTCATCATCTAGAATCATTTAGAGGTTTTTATTCTAATGTAGTTTCGATTAAATTTTAGTTTTATTTTGATCTTTAAGTTGTAATTAGACTCAGTTTTATTTATTCAGACATAGAGTTTCTAATCTCCGTTATTTCATATTACAATATGGTTCTAGCTTCCACACAATATGTCTATTTTAATCTTGAGGTCACTTGTGATCCTAAGTACCGTATTACTGCCCTAGGGTTAGCTTTGGGGGTGACAAATGTGCTATCAGAGCATTAGGTTCATGATACGTAGGATGTATGAAAAGTCGCACTAAATAGAGTCCCTTTCATGAGTGATGAGTGCCTCACAGCTATGAGGGGGAGTCTATTAATTGTTTTAGAAAAAAATTCACTTTCTTGATATATGTATCATGTTTTGTATGATCTCTTTTCTAATCAATAATTATGCATTTCTATATCATGCCTCCTCATATAGCTTACCACAGGAATGCTAATGCACGCAATGCTAACGCGACTCCTCCACTCCTATATCGTGATGTTTTGAATATGGAGTTATAGAATGTCATTTAAAGTTTGTTCTAGAGTGTATACAACTGTAACAATCAACAGGTTCTTGTTCTTGCAACTACTAGTGGTAGAAAAGAGGTAGGTTATTTAGTTATGATGAACCACCTCTATTTCAAGTGTCGCATGGGTGTGAGGATCCCCAGAACGTCATTGATGAGGTCAAGAAAAGCTTTAGAGTGATGCAAATTGAAGGAAATGATAGAGTAGAGTTTTTTTCGTAACATCTTAAGGATGTGTCTCACAAATGGTTTACATAGTGGAAACACAAGAGGGGTGAGAGTGTCACTAATGTGACACTGGAGTGTTTACTAGAGCTTTTCTGTGCACGTTCGTTCCAAGAGAGTTGAGGGACACTAAGGCTCTAGAATTCATGAATTTGAGTCAAGGTTCTATTTAAATCCAAGAGTATGTACTTGATATCACCCATCACTAAAGGTATTCCCACACATTGTTAAAGATTCGTGGGCTTAGATAAGTAAGTTTGTATTTGAGATATCACACTTTGTAATAGTAAAGTGCATAAATGTTACGTTACTTGAAGATATGAACATATCTAGGGTCTATCCAAGCTCAGCAAGTTGAGGGAGATACGTTTAGGTAATATTCTAAGGATAACAAAAAGGCTTGTATAGGATACTACGAGTATTCTCAACAAAAATTGGGTGGTGGGAATCGCTTGCAGCTTCAGCATTGGTCTTCAGCCTAACACCTTTATCATCAACTGTTCCATCTTTCCAGATTCGACAAAATCATAAAGGTAGGGCATCAGTCTTTATGTCATAAGGGAGTGCTTCAGTTACTTGAACTTATACAACTTTTCCAAAGTGTGGTAAGAACCATCTGGGCGAGTGTCTTGAAGGAAAAGATGGTTGTTTTTTTGTGGTCAAACTTGTAATATATTGAGGGATTTCCCTTCCTCTAAGCTAGGACGGGGAGGTAATAGTTGTAGGCAGTCTCAAACTTTAGCAGCACTAGTGTTTTGCCCACTTCAACTGATTAATTCATCTGGTAGAGGTGTTGGTTTGTGCCAATAAAGGTTGTATCCTCTCCATGCTTGTCAAGATCAAGAAGATTCTCCTGATATGGTAACTAGGACGTTGTGAGTCTTCCATTTAAATGTCCAGGCATTTGGTTACATCTAGAGGTTACTCTTTCCTTTGTAACTTCGTATATAGCAGTAAAATTGTATGTCAGTTTAAAAACTCTCTTAGAAACCTTCTGAGTCTCTACATTAATGGTGACCCTATTATAACTAGATAGTTATAAAGAAATTTCCCTATCACAGTCACCCAAAAAGTTACCTAAATGGATCTTATAGATTTTGACATGCTATTCTTTGATATCATTCTAGACATCGTTGTTCCTCATATGTTTTAGTCAATTATATAATGAGGACCACTCGTTTTTAGTTTCCAAATGAGCCAATCTTAGAATAGGAAAGTAGTAGCTCATTGCATGTGGGTGCATTAATTTTTTATTTTAGGCCATAAATATGAACTATAAGGGTTATATCTATCAACTAGTTTGTTTTAAGAATTCAAGCTCCGAAACCACAACTCTTGAATCAGTTCCAGCGGTTAACGAGTTTCCAAAAGTGTTTCCAGAAGATCTGCTTTCAGTTCCTCCTCAAAAGGAAATAAAAATTGAATTGATCTAGTCCAGATACCCAACCTATTTTTATTCCTCCTTATATGATGGATTCTACTGAGCTTAAGGAATTCAAAAAGCAGTTGAAAGAACTTTTAGATAAGGGTTTCATTAAACCTAGTATTTCCCCTTGAGAAGAACTAGTGTTATTTGTGAAAAAGAACGATGGGTCTCAAGATGTTCATTGATTATATATGATTGAAACAAGTAACATTAATAATAAGTACAATATCCAAGGATTGATGACATGTTTTACCAACTTCAGGATGCTTGTCATATCTCAAAGATAGACCTTAGATAGAGTAATCATTAGCTTAGAGTTAGAGATAGTGACATTTCGTAAACAACCTTCAGAACTCGATATGGTCATTATGAATTTATATTTATGTAATTTGTACTAACCAATGCTCATGTAACTTTCATTAATTTGATGAAAAAGGTGTACAAGAAGAATTTGGACTTGCTCTTTATCATCTTTATGGATGGTATCCTCATTTACTCTTAGAATGAGGAAGAAACAACAACTCATGTGAGGGTTCTTCTGCAAACTCTAAAAGATCGCTATTTATTCACTAAAAATTAGCAAATGTGAGTTTTCAGTGCAATTTGTTGATTTCTTTGGTCATATGGTATTTACCGAAGGAGTGGAATGAATTCTATGAAAATAAAGAGAGTTAAATAATGTACAAAACCTACCTATCCAACAGACATCAGAATTTTCTTGGGTTTTGCTGGTTATTACAGAAGGTTCGTGGAAGGATTTTCATCCATAGATTCTTCATTTACTAAACTGACTATGAAAAAGACTAAGTTCCAATGGTGAGATAATTGTGAAAAGAGCTTCTCAGAAATGAGAATAAGTTGAGTAAAATTCATGTTACGACTGTGCCAGATGGTTTACATTGTAATGTGATCTATTGTCATGACTCTTGAGTCGGCCTAGGTTGTGCATTCATGCAGCATGGTAAGGTTATAACTTATGCTTCTAGATAGCGTAAGGTACATCTGAATAACTATCCGACTCATGAATACAAGCATAATATTCACGTAGATTGTTTCACATACCACAAGAGCTTTTAATATGTGTTCACCCAGACAGACTTTTATCTTTTCCATAAGAGATGGATTGAGTTCCTTAAGGGTTATGAGATAAATGTGATGGTATATCCTTCTAAAGCCAATGTAGTAGCAGCTGCTCTCAACAAACTATCTATGTGTAGCGTAGCACATATTGAAGAAGAAAGAATAGAATAGGCAAATGTTCTTCACAAGCTTGCTCGCTTAGGAATTCGCGTTATATTATGAGAATATCAAATGGTGGTTTAAGAGTTTAGAATGGGTGAAAATCTTCATTAGTAGTGTACTCAGGTTGTATTAAGTTCCTTTGTCTATAATCCCAGATAGAGATCCTCAGTTTACCTCTCATTTCTTCAGTTATTTCAAAGACGACTTAGAACTCATGTTAATCTTTGCAAAACATTACATACACGTATGGATGGTCAGGCACAACGCACTATTCATACCTTACAATATGTGTACTGAGCTTACAATAATCAACTTCAAGGGTAGTTGAGATGATCACATTCCTCTTATAGAGTTCTTCTACAATAATAGCTACCATGCTACTATTAAGATAGCCCCGTTTGAGGAATCACATTCGAATAGATATTCATCTCCAGTTGCTTTGTTTGAAGTAGGTGATTGTCACATCCAGGAATTACCCCCTTGACGTAACCAGCATCGTCCTCCTCGGAGAGGACTAAGCTAGCCTCTTAGCATTCGTCATAACAAATCATAGGTTAAAATACGAAAAATTTAAACTTCTTGTATACAACTATGTAGTTAGGTTTACATAGACCTCTCACTTACACTCATATATACATAGAGATTTTACTTATACTCCTCATATAGGAAGCTTATATAGGCTTCTACTTTTAAGATACATACACAATATAGTCTAATAGGAATCTCTCAGATTTAAACCATCTAGAATGAGTACAACATTTGGGTATAGGCCATACTTAATCACAACAAAATCCACATACATGCTTATACAGTAATATTCTTCAAATGAAATAGAAGGAAACTTAATGTCTTTACACTATAAAAAAATCAACTAGATAGATAGTGGCATTGCCCTCGAAATGGTGAGGACCTACCAAACTTGGAGAATGAGAATCCAAGTCTTCTTCAAATGTCCTTCTAGAAATTCAACGGTCGGAACCTACATTATTGTAGAAAAATAGAAATATGGGTTAGTACAAAACTTGTAGTAATTTTGGAAACATGCACATAAAACATTTGAAACCAAATGTCTTTAGACTATAACAACATCAACTAGATAGATAGTGGCATTGCCCTCGAAATGGTGAGGACCTACCAAACTCTGAGAATGAGAATCCAAGTCTTCTTCAAATGGCCTTCTAGAAATTCAACGGTCGGAACCTACATTATTGTAAAAAAATAGAAATATGGGTTAGTACAAAACTTGTAGTAATTTTGGAAACATGCACATAAAACATTTGAAACTATGCTAATTGGGACATATGTTCAAAACCATGCTAGGTTACTTAAAAAGCCTTACACACAACCAAGAACACATGTTAGCCAATAATCACATATTCCTTAAGATAAGACCATGTATAATACAAGACCAACATTACCAAGTAAACCAAGTCAACATATGTAATAGAAAATTTGAGTACATAACCAAAACAACTCAAACATCATGTAATTACCACCAAGCATGTATAGGTTTTCCTAACATTACAACATATGCAAGACCCTTACTCATAACCGACCATCATGTCTATAAGTGCAATGACCAAGTAAAGTCACATAACCTCACTCAAGCAAGTTAACCAAACAAAGGATCACAATAAATGCCTAACCTGACATAACATAGCATAAAAATAAGTCATCATCATATTTAGAAATATAGAGCGGTAGCATGCTCATAAGTGAAACCAACATCATATAGGATCATCAACATGTAAAGTCAACATATGCATAGCATTTACTTTATAAGAACATAAGAACAACCCTCTAGGAATTCCCTCAAAGCCAACTAGTGCAATGTATAGGTAGAGTCTCATACCCCTTCCTAGACTAACCAACCCTAGTCAGTGTTAACTTTATTACTTTATTTTAATATCGGGAACGCTTGACTTAATCGCGATATACACGAGAGATAGATGTGGAATCCGGTGTCATGAAACCCTACACTAAAAGAAGGTGGTATACTTTCCAAAGTAGTACCTAACATGAAACATAGCATCTAGGTGGATCCACTAGCTAGTATTCCCATGGAGGCTACATAGTTAAAGAACTAGGATACATGTTTGAGACCCTCTTTATACCTTTGGCATTTTAATCTATTTCATATGAAAATATATTGAACCTACCTTCCCTACTGGGGAAGGTACACTCTACTTTACTAGTTCAATCGGTGCTAAGCTAGAGTACCTTTTTAAATGTCTTCAAGTTTTTCTTAAATAAATCATATCTTAGTTTAGCTCAACGAAGGCTAACCCCTTGTATAGTAATATTTATTAGATCATTAGGATTGCATAATAACATTCTTTCAATACAACCCTCGTATGTGAGATTAACACATTATCATCATCATGTCATAATAAGGCACATAGGTAATTGAAAACCAGCCCTATATCATTACATCTTAATCATAGTCTCACAAATAACATAATAAAGACATTTAAATTTCATCATCATACAAAAATCTACTTAAACTAATCACAAGATATGCTTCAATTGAACTTCATCACCAAGTGCAAGCCATCACTATTGAAATAAAGATTCATGATCAGAAAGTCTTACCAATTCTCGTTCAAAAACCATCATCCATGGTCTTACAACCAACAAACAAATTTTATACAACATTAGGAGTGATAATATCATACAATGATAATTAAAACAAGAACTAAGTCAATTGCATTTACACTAATCAATTCAATATGAGTTCATAACCTAGGGTTAAGGAAATTGGGGTCAACTCATTGTTTATTCCTTTTACTTGGTTTAACATCAATAACTACCATGATTTAATAATAATACATAATATTATAACCATAATAATCATTAGAAATCAAGAAAAACACAATTTTAAAGATCAATTTCGGATTAGAAAAAAAACTAGGTTCATATTATCTTTTGGAAATCAATTTGATAGAACCCTTTGGGTAAAGGAGTCCCTAAGGTTAAACGTTCCCATACTTTTTTAATTATTGAATATTTATGGAGTAAAGTGAAGGTATTTATTAAATAAAACCATTTGACCTTGGTCTTCTATGGAGTCTTCTTTGGGGAGAGAGAAAGTAGACGAAAGGTAGAGAAATTTGAGTTCAGGAATTCTGGGTGTTGGGTTTGTTTAATTAGGGTTTTGTAATTATATGGGTCATTTAATTAACTTAATTATACCCTCTAACTATTAATTAACCATATAACTAATTACCAACACAGGAGTGACTTACAAGACTCTGACCTACGGTGGTAAGTCAGTCGACGCCTGCTCCCTCCCCCCATCGTACTGTACAGCTGTTGTTTGATTCAGAGACTCGCCTTTTGGACCAGTCATGGATTATATATAAGTGTGGTACTATGGGTAAATCGATGACCTGTCCTACAAACAAGGCCCCATTGATTGGCTTCGTAGGTATCCACCGCCAAAAAAGCCTTTTAAGGTCAAACTGAAGGGTCCTTTCTAAGGACCCTTAGGGTGGTCCTAGGAGATTTGCACCAGAAAGTTTAGAACCTAAACATACTCTCAAAGTTGTTTGATACTTTTCCACAAAATTTAATCAAAACCACGTGAAATAGCCTAAGGTACACTAGCACTTATTTCCCTAGTCTCTAGACGTCATGCACGTTTCTTGACGTCTTGACTCTATAACTTCCTGAATGATTTATTAAACGTTATTTTATGTATTAAAAAAGTGTTTAAGTCTTGGATACTCATGTGAGGCTCTAGATTAGGTTTTGGACTTTGGGAGTGTCACATTATCCCCCCCCCCCAAGTAAAATTCGTCTTCGAATGACACTAAAATATTTTGTAGAGAAAGCATAGAATCAATATTAGAAGCCCAAAAACAACAAATATAATAAACATGAGTTACAACCCAAAGGAGTCCATCATACCACATTCAACATATAATCATGGAATTTACTAATAGCAACACAAAACATCTCTTCCTACACATAAGAGCTAAACAATTGGGGGAAAGACATGGGTCTAGGGAAATATCATAGGAAATAATTAATTAACATCCAATATATGCTTAATCAAAATTATTCATCACAATTGATTCATATTTTCATTTTTTTTAAAAAGACCCATGTGTAGGAGAAAACCTAGATTTGGGGGATTTAAAAATTATATATTTGAGGGACCTCTTGGGGAGAGGATTCCCAATAATGAGAAACCATGCCTTACAGATGATAAAGACAAGAAATTGGGTTGTAAACTATAAGGCTTGATATTCTTCTTGGAGATCTATTGGTCTTAAATGGAGGTTTGTAGTAAGAGAGAATTTGAGAGAGATGAGAGTGATTTTCTATTTCAACTTCTTAAAAATGATTTGGATGTTAAAATTAACCTAAAATTGACCCTAAGACCTTATATAGTCACTCATTAAATTACGCAAAAGACTTCTCACTTAAATGGGTCTTATTGTGAAGTCAAAATACTTAAAAATACGACTTTTATGAATCTTGGAAGTGTCTATGTGTTACGGGGTTAATTTCACAATTTATTTTTGAAATCCAGGTTGGAGGCATGTCGGTTGCGCGTCGCGCAGAAGCAACCAAAATCCTTCCTAGTCACCCATGTTCGAGTCCTCCCCAAGGACCCTTCAGGTGGTCCTTAGGGTGTTGTGACTATTTTTTGACCCTCTATACTACATTTTGCATGTTTAAAGTCTTTTTACATGTTTTATACTCCATATGACCCTCCAAAACCATCACAAAACATAGGGACGTCTACTAGTTAAAGTTAGCTAGTTTTCGAACGTCAAGGCCTTCCTTTAATGATATGGCTCCAGTACTTCTCAAACATGTTATTTACACTATTTTAGGTATAAAATCATAACGATACAACATATGAGTCTCTAGTATAGATCATGGAAATTATGGGGTGTTACAAAGTAGACATTTATAATGTCAATTCTATAGGCACGACACAAGATTGATAAAGAAAGTTGTCATGGCTCGAATTCATTACATAAGACATGAAAAGTAGTGAGGAATTAAAACTTATCACGAATAATTTAATAAAAAGGAAATGTTTCATAAATACGTAAGCAATCTCATCGCCACAAGCCAAACTTAAGACACGACATATGACATCTTAGGGACACGGACAATGACATTGAAATCAAAGACATATTAAGTCTTAATAATAAAACTAGAAAACAAAGAATCTTTCCTTGATATATGAGGACATATCGATTCTTGAGAGAGTGAATTTCCCAAGCTTAGCCTTTTAATCTTCCAAAAAACATTTAACCTATAATTATAAGGTATAGAAAATAAAACACCATGAAAATCCAAGACACATTGTAAAGCCTAACATAGGTTTCATGAGTTCAAAGTATTGTTTCTAAGTCCCATTTTAATAAATATAGGTCATGTAGGAGGTTTAACAACCAAAACATCCAAGAACGTTAATGACGTCAGAGAAGTTTTTTTTAAAGGGATGTTAGTGTGCCATATCCTATTTGAAATTTTTTTAGGAGTTGGAAATGTACGAATTTCGGTATAAAGGTAGATAATAGGTGTTTAAGTTGTTTCATGGTTGAAACTTCAGGGTACAACTCCCCTAGGACCAACCAAGGGCCCTTGACGAGGAGCCCTGTAGTTTGATGCAACACTGTCTGGAAGTGTGCATCAACGGGACAGAAGACCCGTGTGTGGACCGACGAGGCGTCGATGCCATCTTCGTCCAACACTTAGTCTGGTGGAGAATGAACATTCACCCGCATAACCTCTGAACTCATCAACAAAGTGCAGAGGTGAAGGCTAAAGTTTGTGTGTGGTTCGACGGGGCATCGATTACACTGTCATCTGATGTACCGTGGTTTCACGGAATTTTTAATGCTTTTTTCTTAAGTTTAGTGTGTGTCCAAAAGCCTTTTTGTATTGATTTTTATAAGTTTCTCCTTATTTGCAGGAAATTTGTCCAGAGATTACGCGGATGTTTTTAGCAAGAAATGCAGAAAAGACCACCTACGGAGCTTATGACGGTCCGTCGAGCTTGTGACGGTCCATAGGTGGCATCGTAGTGAGGAGAGAAGCTGCTGAAGGAATATGGGGAAGTCTGACCTAGTGTGGGATTACGAAAGTCCATGACAGACCGTCATAGCCACGACAGTCCGTCCTGCCGGTTCGTTGTAATGATCAGAGAGTAGTCCCAGTATCCAAATTCCAAGAAGTGAAAGTATTATGGAACGGAGACCCTCGATGGACCGTCGCTTGGAACAGTCCGTCATACCTGTTCGTCGAGGGTAATAAAGAAAGTAGCAAAAGAATTTGTGAAGTATGGTTCGACGGAGACCATGATGGCCCATCGTGACCATGACGTCCCGTCGTGACCATGACGGCCCATCGTGACCATTACGGCCCATCGTGACCACGACGGTCCATCACGAGGTCCGCCGACTCTTACGCGTTTTGACAAAATTTTCAATAATTAGAATCCTTCGTTTGTTACGTTTTTGTTTTTATTATAAATAGTTTGAAAAACCTTGTTTTGGGGGTTAGCCTTTTGCAGATTTAGATTTTTTTATAGTTAGACTTTTGGATAATCATTAGTTCTCTTGTTCAAGTATTGAAGGATTAATTTCTGCAATTGTTACACTTTCTCTTAAATTGATTGTTGGTGCTTTTGTTGATTAATCAAGTGAATTTCTTGATTTTATTCTTTCGTATTAAAGTAAGTACATGAATTCTTATATCAAATATATGAATAGTATGATTATGACCTTGGGTAACTAAACTCCATAACTAGGGTTGTGGGAACCATGGGTGAATAATAAGGTAAAATCTAACTAAAGTAGAAAATATAGAATAGTGTCTTGCATGTATTGATAATTATTTTGTTTAGAAGTCTTTTCAACAGATGGCAAAGGTTAGAACTCGCGTTAATACTACTTGCCGGACCAAGGAGGTAGGGAATAGGAAAAGAATTATCAACATAGATTTAGTGTACACTATTTAATAGGCTAGTATCGATTGGTACGAAATAATAACTTAGTCAAATATCAAATACATTGGTTAATATGAGGGTAAGATAAGGGTTAGTATAGCAACACAAGTAGCTGGACAAAGGTGCAAAGTGAAATTTTCTAGATGCCGGACATAGGATTTAGAGATACATAACTTATAACTTTACATGCAAGACACTAGGAAAGAATTGTTATAGTTAAAATTATCAAGTTAGGAACCTGCGGGGAACAATTAAGCCCTAGTTACTTTTATTAATTGATTAAGCTCAAAGATTTGAATTTGTTAATTGTTTACTTTAATTTAATTAATTATTTTCATTAATTTAGAAATAAAAAAAACCTTTATTGTCTTTTGTTTTCTAGGGAAATAATTGACTAAATTATAGTAATAATATAATAAAGTTAAGTCTGAACTATTCTCCTCGTGGGAACGATCCCAACCTCATTAGTTGGGTTCTTTACACGATACAACCGCTTTACTTTTTATTTTAGAAGTAAGTTGACCGTATCATCATCCCACACTAAGACAATTTGAGGAAGCCCTCACCTGCACAATCTCTCACAAAGATGACACAGTGCAGGACAGGGGGATGTCCGTCGACTCACAGACGGCCCAACGATTGGGGTTTCTGCCTAATTTAACATCGTCTGTGAGGGTTGAGTTTTCTGTCTAATTTATGTTGATCTTATTTAACTAATTATGTGGTTTAGGGGTTAGTTAGGGATTATATGGAGACTAATTAAGTTAATTAGTTCCCACTATTAATATCATCAACCCTCATTAATCTAAAGACAACTCTCAAATAAGCTCTCTTCATTCTCTTTTATTTCTCTCCCTATATTAAATAACCATTCAACACTAGTAAGGACTAGGGTTTGGGGACTGGAAAGGGACTAATTCACCATCAAATTGTTAACAAACGTTAAGGTATGGGTCCTATTTAGCTATGAGAATCTTTCCTCAAAGGGTTCCTTCAAACTAGATTTCAAAAGTTGAGTTTTCTTATGGGATTCATTCCATTATGAAACTGAAGTTAGGGATTGAGTTGTTAATGATTTCTTAGGGTTATAATGAGTATATTAACATGTAGTTCACCTTGATTATTATAATAGTTGATGGTTCGGTCTAAATTTATGAATAAGAACCTCCAACCCTAACCCTAGTTTGTGATATTGATCCGTATTGTATTCTAATCATTCAATTGATTTAGTTGTTGATTAGATCTTTATTCAATGTTGTTATTATGATTAAATTAAAATAAATTATAGGATTATCATGCTACGTCTTGATATGTGATTTAGATCATGAATTATAATGTTAAATTAGTCTATGTATGTTTTCTTAAGTTGTGATCTAGTGTTGAATGGTGTTATAGAGATGCAATTGTTCTTGTTATCTTAGTGGTTATCATTGTGTGATGATGTTACTCCCAAAATTAGGTTAAGTTATGGTTTTATGGTAAGACCTTGATGGTAGACTATGACGAAGTCTTGGTAAGTCTTAGTACTCTATCTTTACTTCCAATTGTGATAAATTGTTGTTAAGTCATGATATTACATTGGAGTATGCCTTATACTAGGATCATAGGGTGGAATGATGTTTAATTGAAATGTCTTGACTATGTTGTGAGGTTGATTAAGGTGTATGTGATATGAGGATGGTGAAAACTATAAATGTGCCTTAATATGCCATGAAATATTTATGTGTTAACCTCACTTATATGAATTGTGATGAAAGGACTTATACTCATCCAATTCATATTGAGATATTGGTGATGATGATTATACAATGGGTGGACCCTATGGCCTAAATTAAGCTATGATTGATAATTAAAGGCATAAAGACATTTCAAAAAGGAACTCTAGCTTAGCACCGAGTGAACTAGATTGAGGAGTGTGCCTTCCCACATAGAGAAGGTAGGAACACTATATTACTATTGAAATTGGATACTGTAATGCATGGCGCATAAAGAGGGTCCCAACTATATCTCCTAGTTCTTGAACTATGTTGCCTACATAGGAATACTAGATAGTGAATCCACGGAGTTGTTATATTTCATGTTTTAGTACTACCTTGTCAAGTAGTTCGCCTTCTTTCGCTGCAGGGTTTTATGACACAGGATTCCACACTAGCTCATGTTGTTTATGCCCATTAGGGAAAGGTGTTCCCAAAAGATAAAACGAATTAAAGGACTTGAAATCTAACTTGGATAACCTAAAAGGTCTAGCTTGGTGTAGGTAGAGGTATGGGAGTCCACTTAAACATTATACTAGTTAGCCTTGAGGGGAGTCTTAGGATGAGGTTCTTATATATGTTTATGTAATGATAATATATGATGTATTTATGATGACCATGGCACATTGTTGATACTATATTTTGATTAGTTCTTTTATGAATATGCCTTGGGTTGTAATGATAATATATGATGAAATGCAAACCTAAATACCATTATATGTAAATATGGACACTGGTCATGTTTTTTTGTTGAGGATACCTGATTGAGTAAGGTTATGGGGCTTTGCTAGGTCATTGCACTTGTTGACTTGATAAGGACTTGTGAGTAGTTGTCTTTCCTATTATGATAAGTTTACCTCTTATTCATTCTTGTTATATTATTCCTTGATGTTAGGGTTGTATTAAATCTTGGTTTTCAAGTATGATGGGATAAGTATTATTTGTTGAGATAGTAAGCATGTTTGGTTTGTTGATATGACTTACTTGAGTATGCATTAAGTCCCTAAAGGGGTACAATGTTTTGACTAAAAAGTCCCTTTTAGCATGTTTTGCTCGTGTGTGTGCGTAAGATCTCATACTTAGTACATGTGGATTACTTACCCCATTTTCTTCACTTTTCCCAAACATTTAAGATTCCGACATTGAAGAGTTTAGAAGGTGACATTGTTGAAGGCTTGGATTCTTTATTTCATCCAAGTAGGGTCGGTTTTCAACTTTCGAGGGCAATAACATCCTCTAGCTTGCGGATTTTTTTATGAGCTTATTGACTCTATCATTCCTTTCCTTTTTTAATTGGGTATTGTACTTTCGTATGACCTATATATGGTAATGTTGAATTGATGTCAGGGCTATGCCCATATTGTGATAATCGTTTAGATGGTATGAAATGAGACAATCATTGAGACATTCTATTATTTAATATATGTCTATGCAATAAAAGTAGAAGGCTATGTAACCTTCCTATATGAAGGGTCTATATATACTCGATATGAATATGTATTATATGTATGTAGAGTCCTATGTAAACCTCCAAGTAGTGATAATGAAAGTTTTAAATTTTTTCATATATTTCAACCTATGAATGTAACGACATAAAACTAAAAGGCTAGTCTAGTCCTTGAAAAGGACGACGACACCGGTTACGTCTAGGGGGTAATCCCAGATATGACAAACTTGAATCAAAGCATAAGGTTGAATATAGTTGAGTTATGTCGCTCTCTATACCATGTTTATGTAGGTTTGTATTCATTATTGGGAAGCATGCCACACTTATGAGGAGGAAACTATATGATGCTTTGGAATCGCTCTCTTTCATGGAAATCTTATATCGTGCAAATAGGCTACATATAGTGAGCTTTTGCATCTAATCCTACTATTTTTCTTATAAAAGCATGAACACTCGAAGGAATGTAGCTCAAAGATTTGAAGAGGAAATTGCTAATGCGGGAGTTCCTCCCCATGATGAGCAAGTTCCTCCACTTGAAGAAGATGCTAATGTGGAGCAAGCCCCGGCTAACCCTTCATCTATGACAGAGGCTGAGATGAGGGATATTCTTTATCAAATTTCCCAAGCCATGAATACTCAAGCACAATCCGTGACGGTTCAAGCCCAATCCATGACGGCCCAAGCTAATCGGGATATTGCTTCCCTTTCTCATCAACAAGTTACTACTATGGCTTCCCGTCTAAGGGAATTCTCTTGAATGAACCCTCCTACTTTTGATGGGTCTAAGGTTGGTGAATACCCCCAAGAATTCATCAATGAGGTCTACAAAATATTATATGCTATAGGGGTGTCTTCAAGTGAGAAGGCCGAGTTGGCCACATATAAACTCAAGAATGTGGCTCAAACTTGGTATGTGCAATAGAGGGATAACAGGCCATTGAGAGACGGTCCGGTGACTTGGGATATCTTTGAGGCGGCTTTTCTAGATCGGTTCTTCCCTAGGGAGATGAGAGAGAAGAAAGTGACGGTGTTCATCAATCTTCGTTAAGGAGGAAAGAGTGTCCATGAGTACTCTTTGGAATTCATTCAGTTGTCCAAATATGCTTCTTCTTATGAAATTAGCCATTTTGTGATGGGGGTGTCGGAGGACTTACAAAAGGAGTACCAATTGTCCATGCTACATGACAACATGAACATTTCCCGTCTTATGGTATATGCAAGAAAGGTTGAGGAGGCAAGGGATAAGCGAAAAAATAGAGATGCTAAAAGAGAAAGGTCATTTGATGGAGGTTCTAGTAACAATAGTCTTGAGATACAAGACAAGACTAGATTTAAGAAGCGGGTTTCTAATCATGTTCCTTCCAAATTCCCCAGAGCTATTGGTGATAGGGTAAGGGAAAAAGTACTAACTCACCAAATGAGAATCCAACTTGTGAAAAGTGTGGTAAAAAGCACTATAGTGATTGCCTTAAGGGGACGAATAATTGTTTTTGTTGTGGCAAGACTGGTCACAAGATAAGATATTGTCCAAACTTGAAGATTCAAGACTAGGGTAGTTGTCAAGCTCAAGCAATTGGTTCTAATGATGCTCCAAAGAAGAACCGCTTCCATGCTCTCTGCTCTTGGGGTGAGCAAGAGACCACTCCCGATGTGGTGACCGATATGTTAAAATTTTTCTATCTTGATGTATATACCTTACTTGATCCCGACGCTGCTTTATAATTTGTTACACCTCTTATAGCTAAAAAGTTTTATATTTTACCCGAATTTTTGCATAAACCTTTTATAGTGTCTACTCCAGTGAGTGAGTCAGTTATTTCAAAAAAGGTGTATAAAAATTGTCCAATAATGTTTCCCAATAAAGTTTCTTATATTGATCTAGTAGAATTCGATATACTTGATTTTGATATTATATTGGGTATGGATTGGTTGAATGCATGTTTTGCATCCATAGATTATAGGACAAGAGTGGTGAGGTTTAACTTCCCAAATGAACCCGTTGTTGAGTTGAAGGGGGGAAATTCTATTCCTAGAGGTTCTATTTTTTCATGTCTAAAAGAATGCAAAATTATCTCAAAAGTTATTATATATCATATAGTAAGAGTCCAAGATCTAGACTCCGAAGTTTCTCTCATAGAGTCTTTACCCGTAGTGAGTGAGTTTTCACAGGTTTTCCCTAATAGCCTTCCTGGTTATCCTCCCGAATGGGAAATTGACTTCTGCATTGATTTGCTACCGGATACAAATCCCATATCAATTCCTCCATATTGGATGGCTCCAGACAAAATGAAAGATTTGAAGGATCAACTCAAGGATTTACTAGATAAGGATTTTATAAGGCCTAGTATTTCTCCATGGTGTTCTCCATCTTTGTTTGTAAAGAACAAACATGGGTCCTTGATAATGTGTATTTATTACCACCAACTCAATAAGGTTACCATTAAAAATAAGTACCCTCTCCCACAGATTGACGACTTGTTTGATCAACTCGAAGGGGCGAGTTACTTATCAAAAATTTACTTGACTTCTTGGTCATATATTTTGGTCTCACTAATGCTCCGGCGGAGTTTATGGACCTAATGAATAGAGTATTTTGAAATTATCTAGATTCATTTGTCATTGTCTTCATTGATGATATCTTGGTATATTCGAAGAATGAGAATAATCGTATGGGTCATTTGAGGGTAGTATTGCAAACCCTTAAAAAAATCAATTTCATGCCAAATATAGTAAGTGTAAGTTTTGGTTGAGGTCGGTGAAACCTCTTGGTAACATATCTCTAGTGTGGGAGTTAAGGTAGATCGAAGGAAAATCGAAGTGGTAAAGAACTAGCCTAGACCATTGACTCCGACTGACATTAAGAGGTTCTTGGGTTTAGCGGGTTACTATCGGAGGTTTGTGGATGGTTTAACGTCCACTGCATCTTATTTGACAACTTTGACCTAAACGAGTAATAAATTTGAGTGGTCGATGGAATGTGAGAAAAGTTTACAATTGTTGAAATATAGGCTCACTTCTGCTCCGGTGTTGACATTACTGGACATTACAAAGGGTTTTGTAGAGTATTGTGACGCATCCCTAGTAGGTTTGGGGTGTGTGCTTATGCAACATGGGAATGTGATAGCCTATGCCTCTAGTAAACTAATGGTACATGAGAGAAACTATCACACTCATCACCTTGAATTAGTTGGCGTGGAGTTTGCTTTGAATAATTGGAGGCATTACTTCTATGGGGTTCATATTGATGTTTTTATCGATCATAAGAGTCTCCAATATGTGTTTATCCAAAAGGAGTTGAATCTCCAAAAAAGAAGGTGGCTAGAGTTGTTGAAATATTATGATATGAGTGTCCTTTGTCAACCCGACAAGGCTAATGTAGTTGTGGATGCCCTAAGTCGTATGACTATGGGTAGTGTATCCCATCTTAATGAAACCAAGATTGAACTAGCAATGGAAGTACATAGGTTGGCTAGGTTGGGGGTGAGGTTTGAGAGTTCTCCGAATGAGCTGCTATAGTTTATCATTACTCTGAATCATAGCTAGTGGTTCAGGTGAAGTCCAAACAACACCCTGATCTAGCCTTAATGGAATTGAAAGAATCAATTCTTGACAATTTGAATGAATCATTCTCCTTGGGGGGGGGGGGGTTTAAGGTACAAAGAGAGATTATGTATTCTCGCTGTAGATGGGCTGAGGTATCAAATCCTACAAGAAGCACATGGGTTCCGGTACTCAATTCTTCTGGTATCGACAAAAATGTACCATGACCTAAGGGATATATATTGGTGGGAAGGTCAAAAAAGGACATAGTGGAGTTTGTCGCTAAGTGTCAGAATTTCTAACAACTAAAGGCCGAACACCTAAAGCCAGGTGGATTACTACAAGAGATCAAAATTCCTACATGGAAGTGGTAAGACATCAATATTGACTTTGTAGTTGGTTTACTAAGGACCCAAAAGTCCTATTTTTTCATATGGGTGGTTGTAGATCGAATGACTTAGTCCGCTCACTTTATTCCCGTCAAATCTTCATATCGATGGAGGATTATGCAAGAATTCTCCTAGATTATATTGTGTGTCACCATGAATTTTTGTTATCCATCATATCATATCGGGGGGCGCAATTCACATCTAGATTTTGGAGGTTGTTCCGAAACGGATTGGGTACTACAATGAAGTTAAGCACCGCTTTTCATCCCAAAAATGGACGATCAAGAAAAACGTACGGTACAAACCCTTGAAGATATGCTTAGAGAGTGCATAACAGATTTAAAAGGGAGTTGGAATAGGCATTTACCTTTGGTGGAGTTTTCCTAAAACAATAGTTTTCATTCATCCATTTCCATGGATTTCTATGAAGCCTTGTATGGTAGGAGGTGTAGTCCTCCTATTTGATGGTTTGAATTGAGTGAGCATCGCTTCATGGTCCCAAGTTGCTTTATAATACTTTGGAAAAGGTTAATATCATAAGGATATGGTTGTAAATGTCCTATAGATGGCAAAAGTCTTATGCCTATCATAAAAGAAGGGATTTGGAGTTTGAAGAAGGCGATAAGGTGTATTTGAAAATTTCACCAATGAAATGGGTGATTAGATTTTGCAAGAAGGGTAAATTGAGCCCTCGTTATGTGGGCCCTTATGAAATCTCGCAAAAGGTTGGTAAAGTTTCCTATGAATTGAAACTTTATAGTGAATTGGCTTCGATTCATTCGATTATCCATGTTTCTATCTTGAAAAAGGGTATTGATGATCCCTAGTCCATTCTTCCTATTGAGGGTCTTGGTTTCAAGGATAACCTCTGTTCTGAGGATGTTCTGGTTCAAATTCTGATAGACAAGTTGAGAAGTTGAGGAATAAAGAGGTGGTTTCCGTAAAGGTGTTATGGAAAAATCATATAGTTGAGGATGCAACATGGGAGGCCGAGGTCGACATGAAGTACTGTTACCCTCATCTTTTTGACAATTAAGGTTAGTCATTATTTTTAATAATATAAATATGAATAAAAATTAAATTTTCTTGATTTTTGGATGAAATTTTGCACATTATGCATTTCTGAAAAACTTACAGTGAAGTTAATGTAGTATTTCTCTTAAAAACTTGAAATTTTGCTTTTTGCTTGTTTTGAGTTATGTTGTGCATTATGATATGGTGAGTCTTTATGAAATGAGAGGTAGCATGTTGTTAAGTAGAACTTTATACTAATTGACTAACGTAATGTATGTTGAGTTCATAAGTGTTGTGAGAAGGAAATGCCTCACGATTAAGTGTTTTGAGCCTTATGTGTGGTAATATGAGTTTTGATATTTGCCTTGTTGAAATGATATGATTTATGTTGATTTGATATTGTTGATTGGTTAGGCTGCTAGTCTTGAGTTTATTCCTTCCTTCAAAAGAATTTTAGTGTCATTTAGGGACAAATGTTCCTAAGGGGGGATAATGTAACACATTGAAAATCCAAGACACATTGGCAAGCCTAACATATGTGTCATGAGTTCTAAGTATTGTTTCTAAGTCCAATTTTAATGAATATAGGTCATTTATGATGTTTAAGAACTAAAACTTCCAAGAACATCCATGACGTCCGTGAAGTTGGTTCAAAGGGATGTTAGTGTGCCTTAGCCTATTTGACAAACTTTTAGGAGTCGGAAATGTACGAAATTTGTTTAAAAGGTAGCTAATAGGTTTTTGAGTGGTTTCATGGTTTAAACGTCTGGGTACAACTCCCCAAGGATAAACCAAGGGCCCTTGAGGAGGACCCTTTTAGTGTAATGCAACACTGCCTGGCAGTGTGCATCAATGGGATAGAAGATGGCACATGTGTAGATCCACGGGTCCTTGATTCCACTGTCATCCCACACTTAGGCTGGTAGAGAAGGCCCCTTCACCCGCACAGCCTCTGAATTCATCGACGGAGTACAGAGGTGTAGGCCACGGTCCTTGTGTGGATCGACGGGGCGTCGATGCCACCGTCGTCCCACACTTAGACAATTAGAGGAAGCCTCGCGTGCATAGTCTCTGACCAAGACGACAGAGTGCAAGACGGAGGGGGGGATGTTCGTGGACTCACAGACGGCTCATCGATCGGGGTTTCGTCTGTGAGGGTCGAGTTTTCTGCATAATTTAAGTTGGTCTTATTTAATTAATTAAGTGGTTTAGGGGTTAGCTGGTGATTAAAGGAAGACTAATTAAGTTTATTAAGTCCCACTATAAATACCCTTAACTCTCATTAACCTAAAGAAAACTCTCAAATAAACTCTCTTCCTTCTCTCTTATTTCTCTCTCGACATAAACTCACCATTGAAGACTAGCAAGGACTAGGGGCTATGGGATGGAAATGGACGAATTCACCATCAAATTGTTGACAAAATTTAAGGTATGGGTCCTATTCACCTTTGAGACTCTTTCCTCAAAGGGTTCCTTCAAAATAGATTTCAAAAGTAGAGTTTTGTTATGGTTTTCAACCAACTACGAGATTGATGTTATGAATTAAGTTTTTGATGATTTCATTAATTTATGTTGATTAGATTAACATTTTACTTAAACTTTTATGGTATTTTTTGATCGTTTAGTCTAAATGGAAGAATATGATCCTCCATCCCTAACCCTAGGTTGTGATCTTGACCTATATTGTATTGCAATCATTCATTTCAGTTTGTTGTTGTTACTATTACTATCCTATACTATTATTATGATTAAATTAAAATTAAATATAGGCTTATCATTCTAGTTCTTGAGATGTGATTTAGGTTATGAATTATAATGTTAAATTAGCACATGTATCTTGTCTCAACTTGTGATCTAGTGTATATTATAGAGATGCAATTGGCCTTGTTATCTTATTGGTTATCATTGTGTGATGAGGATACTCCCCAAATTGGGTTGTGTTATGGTTTGATGGTAAGAACATGATGATATACTATGAGGAAGACTTGGTAAGTCTTAGAATCTCTATCTTTACTTCCAATTGTGATTAATTGTTGTTAAGTCATGATATTACATTGGAGTATGCCTTATACTAGGATTATATGGTGGTATGATGGTTAATTGAAATGTCTTGACTATGTTGTGAGGTTAATTAAGGTGTATGTGATATAAGGATAGTGAAAACTATCAATGTGCCTTAATACGCTGTTAAATGCTAGTGTGTTAACCTCACTTATATGAATTGTTATAAAAGGACTTATACTCATATAATTCTTATTAAGGTGTTAATGATGATTATTATACAAGGGGTAGACCCTATGGCCTAAATCAAGCTTTTATTGATAATTAAAGGCTTAAAGACATTTCAAAAAGGGACTATAGCTTAGCACCGAGTGAACTAGATTGAGGAGTCTCCCTTCCCACATAGGGAAGTTAGGAACACTATATTACTCTAGAGATAGGAGACTATAATTCATGGAGCATAAACGAGGTCCAAACTATATATCCTACATCTAGAAGTATGTTGCCCCATAGGAGTACTCGCTCCACGTAGTTGCTATGTTTCATGTTTTGGTACTAGTTTGGCCAGTAGTATGCTTCGTTAGGTGTAGGGCCTTATGACACTGGATTCCACACTAGCTCATGTGGTCTATGTTGGTTAGGTGAAGATGTTGCCAAAAGGTAAAACGAATTAAAGGACATTAACTCTATCTTGGATAACCTAAGAGGTCTAGGTAGGGTTATGGGACTCTACCTAAACAGTGCACTAGTTAGCCTTGAGGGGAGTCTTAGGAGGAGGTTCTTATATATGTTTATGTTGTGATAATATATTATGTATTTTGTGATTACCATGGCACATTGTTGATACTATATGTTGATTAGTTAGTTTATGAATATGACTTGGGTTGTAATATATGATTAAATGCAAACCTAAATGCCATAAAATATAAAGTTGAATATTGGTCGTGTTTTCTTGTTGAGTATACTTGATTGAGTAAGATGATGGGGCATTGCTTTGTCATTGCACTTGTTGACTTCATAAGGACTTGTGAGTAGTTGTCTTGGTTATTATGATATGTTTAACTCTTATTAATTCTTGTGATACTATTCCTTGATGTTGCGTTGTAGTAAATTATGGTTTCCAAGTATGTTGGGATAAGTATTACTTGTTGAGATAGTAAGCATATTTGGTTAGTTGATATGACTTACTTGACTTTTCATTAAGTCCCTAAAGGGGTAAAATGGCATGTTTGACTAAAATGTCTCTTTTATCATGTTTTTCTTGTGTATGTGCATAAGATCTCATACTTAGTACATGTGGAGTACTAACCCCATTTTCTTCCCTTTTCCCAAACATTTTAGATTCCGGTCTTTGGAAGGCAACATTGTTGAAGGCTTGGATTCTTTCTTTCATCAAAGTAGTGTAGGTCCTCAACTTTTTAGGGCAATGCCATCCTTTAGCTTACAGATTTTGTTATGAGCTTATTGACTCTATTATTCCTTTCCTTTGTAATTGAGTATTGTACTTTCGTATGACCTATATATGGTCTTGTTAAATTGATGTAAGGGTTATGCCCATATTGTGATAATCGTTTAGATGGTATGAGATGAGACAATTTTTGAGACTAATTCTATATTTATATATATGTACGTACAATAAAGTAGAAGTCTATGTAACCTTCCTATTTGAAAGCTCTATGTATACTCGATATGAAAATATATTATGTATATTCAGAGGCCTATGTAAGCCTCCAAGTAGTGATAATGAAAGTTTAAAATTTTTTCACATTTTTCAACCTATGAATGTAATGACATGAGACTAAGAGGCTAGTCTTAGACCTTTAAAAGTACAACAACATCGGTTACGTCTGGGGGGAAAACCAGGATTGTGACAGAAAAGTATGGGATTAGTACAAATAATGTACTGAGTATGGCAAATGCAAAAACATCCAAAAAGGGATATTTTAGTAAAATAATAATTCATGCAATTTAAGTAAAACATTCAAGAATATAAAAGCAAAACATCATGAGAACCATCACTTAACACTTAGATAAGATACTCCATAATTATAAACCAAAGGAGACCATTTACAATAACTTCCAAAAATTTACAGTAAACTTCAACTAACCTTACAGTGAACAAATTGGAACTCTAACAATGAATCATTTAACGCATTCACAATGAATTATCCTATTCTAAATGAGTACACTTCCAAGGACAAGCGAAAGAGAAAATGAACTCATTTTCCATAAGAGTTTCCTTACCTCGACATTATACTAAGACTCACTAAGGTAAGACATGAAGGAAGTATGCATATTCCTCCTTCAATACACACCAAAGCAACCCTCAATACTACCCCTTTATGCTTACTCAACTTGGGAAAAACAAGCCCCTCAATCAATGGCAATACATTAAAATATACCATAAAAATCACCAAAGTCTTCCTTCCGAAATGACTAATTATTGCAATGAATAGATAGAGTCTCATACCACCACCTACACTAAGTAGTACATTCTTTTAGAAGGTTTGGCACCAAGTCTACCCTTTCGGAAGGTCCTACCTAGTGCAATGAGTAGATAATGTCTCATACCACCACCTACCCTAAGTAGTACGTTCTTCTAGGAGACTTAATTCAATCAATTCTTTGGTGGAGGGTTATCTTAACCAACATAGACCATGAGAGCTAGAAAAGGAATCCCAACATTAACCCCTATCGGATGAGGGATCCTCAATTGCCTAGAGTAAGGTCATTCTTTTTAGCTTTTACATGACTTTCCCAATGGCTACACATATGCGGGCACATAGTTAAGGGACAAGGAGATTGATACTAAGTACTTATTCTCTACTCACGAGGAGAACTCATCTCAAGAGGTACATCGGAATACAACATCTCAAGTCACAAAGTGTAACCACCTCTTCTTCATATCCTCTCGATGTTAGACATAACCCCCACAGATTCTAAACACTTTTAACAATAGGCTAAGGATAGCTAGTGATTACCACATCTCAACTCACGAAGGGAATTCATCCTCCGAACTATTTTAGAAGCCTCTTAGAATGTAGTGAGGTTGCTACTAAACACTTTATCTCAACTCACGAAGAATGTTCACCTCAAAACTCCTCTATTTACTCAATTTAACATCATACCTTTATTGAAGTGTGTGTGACTACTTGTGATCACATATTACATGTAAACATCATATCATTAATATTAATTTCTATACATGCTTTTGACCTACATTCGTCAATTTACATACTTTACATGCTTCACAAAATCATATACATTACATAGGAATTATCTAAGCCAAACATACTATTCAACTTTCACAAAAGCACAAGACAAGACTTATTTTAAATATCAATTCATTTCATGTACTTGTACTTCAAAGCACATCAGAAAACATAATAAGTAATATCAAGTTCATCAAATAAACACCGCTACCAAGAAGGTGGACCATACCACTCAAGAGCAATCTATCATAAGAACTATACAATATAGGCAACTCACCATTAGACCAAGCCATCATCCACTATAATAAATCTCTGAAAAAATCATCATAATAAGTCCCTTAGGGCAGTAACTAAATCAAAACAACAACATAAGAAAACCAAAGTTCATACATTACCCAAACTTTTTTATTTAACCCATTTCTTAAGCTAAAAGTTTGAAATATGCATATACGTTAGTTCATTAGGTTTTTAACATGTAAATAATCAATTCATACAAGAATAAGCATAGTTAAATCAGTATAAAACTTCTACAAGAAGACCCATGCTTAAAAGGAAATAGAGTTTGAAAATCCTTTTTGAAATCTTTTGGAAATGGCACCTTTAATGGAAGAGGGTTCAAGTATGGATATTATACCTCAAAGAGAAGGAAAACCACTAATATCTTATGAAGAAAACGTCCAATACAGCCCCTTCTTTCACTCCTTGAGCCTTAGCTCCAACGGTGACTTTGAGAGAGTTTTCTTTAGAAAAGGAGTGAATATTTGAAGTGAAGGGTATTGTTTAGGTATAGGGCTTAAAATTAACTTTATATTACTTAAAAACACTAACAATATTGACGTAAGGTTATAAAAGACTTGGGGTGAATTTACCTAAAACACCCCAAGTTGGCAGCAGCTTCAACATCTTTTGGAAGTGGCTTATCGACAACCCAAGCTACTGAGATTCGATGAGTCGATGGCCAGTGCTACTGGGCGTCGATGTCATCAGAGACTGGTGAAAGGCAGATCTGAGTTTCCCACCAAGTGTGGGACGACACCCCTCAGTCGACGGCAAGTCGATGGGCCTATGCTTTGTAGACTGATCCGTCATTTGGGATGTGTTCTTAGCAGTGTTGTCCAATTCTTGGGTCCTTCATCTAGGTCCCCTTTTGGGTCCTAGGAGGGGTCTTTCCCAGATGTTAAAAATCTAAACTAAGTTGTATATGTCTTAGGAACATCCTACCAAAGTTTGAAGGAAAACGAACACATAAAACTCACACAAACAAATCAAGACACACAAGTACAATCTAAGGCACACCTCGAACGTCATGGGCATTCTTGAGCGTTTGACCTCCAAACTAAATCAAACTTCACAAAATGCCTAGAAACACTAAATTAACTCATTTTAAAACAAAATTAACTCAAGAAACACTTATGAGGCTCTATTTCACCTTAGTTTATTTTGGGGCGTGACATTCTCCCTCATTTATAATAACATTCGTCCTCGAATTACATTAAAACTTCAAGACCAACAAGGATTCACTTAGCATCACAAAAACATGAAAATCATGATAAACACACTCAAAATCAAAGAATCAACTAACCAGGAGCATCATTTCACATTTTCAAACACTTAGCAATAAAAACTTTGCAATTTCAAAACTCACCCTTATCCTTCTTTTATGGGGAACTATCTTCTCCAACATTAAACATGCTAATATACAATACTTTTGCACACATTGAAACATCAATTCAAGATAACACAGTTTTCTTCAGAAATCAGAAAATTTACATTAAGGTTCACTGCAACACTGCAAATCATACTCAAAATTTTCAAAATTTTATTCTTTGAGAAATTCATCAAGATGACATGATCATATGAACTATAAAACCACATAAACTCATTTCATATCATAAAAACAACAATTATAAAGAGTTAAGACTTACCAAAACCATCAAATATAGATTAATTATTCTTCCTAGCTCCCATCCCATTGAGATGGTTTTTCTTTGGAACATTAGGATCTAGGGAAGCTTGATTGACCTCTTTCCCTCTTTCTTCGATGTTAGGGTAATCCTTCATCTTGTGGATCTTATTACCACATGCAAAACAACCATCCGTTCCGGCAAGACATTTACTCAAATGTTGCTTCCCACAAGTAGGGCACCTAGTCCTCTTAAAAGAATGGCCACCACCTTGGAATTTCGGATTGGAGCCTTATCCTTGTTTCCCAGGAAGAATCATGGTGATAGAACCTCTTCTTAGGCTTTTGGTGACTAGAAATATCTGACTTAGGCCTCTTACTCTCTTGCCTTATCTCCCTAATTTTAGACTCATCAATTTGTTTTGCATAGACCATGAGCCTTGAGATATCCATGTCATTAAGAAGTATTGACGTATGACACTCTATCTAAACAAATCTAAACACTACCATCACAAATTTGTTCAACCTAGCCCTAGAGTTGGCAACCATTCTAGGGGAATGCTTAGAGAGTTGGATGAATTTAAAAGAGTACTCTTGCACACTCATTCCACCTTGGCTAAGGTTCATGAATTCATACATCTTCTTCTCCCTCCATTCTAGGGGAAAAAACCAATCTACAAAAGCCTATTTGAATTCCTCCCAATCAACCGGCCCTCTCTATAAGGGTCTCTCAATCCTCCATCGCTCAAACCACACTCGACCCACATCTTTTATTTGGTATGCGGCTAACTCTGCTTTCTCCCTAGGGGTCACACCCATAGCATCTACAACCTTAAAAACCTCATCTATGAAACCTTGTGTTTCTTCATCCACCTTATTGCCATGGAAGGTGGGAGGGTTCATCCTCATAAAATCACGAATTCTAGAAGCGGGAGTACTAGCATTTTGTTAAGGCCTATATCGTTGGTTAGCTTAGGCAATAAAGTGAGTTTTGACGACATGAGCTTGAGTCGTCATGATTCGGGTCCTGTTCATTAGGGCAGTCCTCAACTCTCGATTAGTCATATCTCCCTCAACAAAAGTTGCTTGAGGCAGAGGAGGCACTCGAGGCTCTTGAGGATCTTGAGTCACTTGAGGCTCTTGAGTATCTTGGAGTTCTGGAGGCACTTGAGGTTCTTGAAGGGGAACCTCCTCATTCTCTTCCTCTAATACAATAATAGGACGTTGGAAAACATGGGGAGGGATCCTCTCATTAGCTACACCTCCCTCCTCTCTTCTAGCGGTTGATCTTCTCATATTCATGTCCTATAAACACAAAGAGAAACGGTTAAGAGAAGACACCTTATAGAACTCAACTCTAAGGCACGACATTATAATAGAGAAGAAAGTGGAACTTCTACGATCCTATAGCCTCTTATCCATGGATATGTCGCAACTCACACCAATGACCAAGATACTACTAGACGTGGCTTGTGAGACTTTTAGAACCTAAATTATTTACCATAACCTTAAGCTCGGATACCAAGTCTGTCACAACCTGAACTTGACCCTTTGGGGTCTTATACAAGCCCTTTATCTAGCATTTATTACAGAAAACATGAAAAGTAGAGTGGAATTAAGACTTTTCACAAATAGCTTAATAAAAAGGAAATCTTTCATAAATACTTAGGAAATCTAATCGTCATAAGCCAAACTTAAGACACAAACTTCTTAGGGACATGGCCCTTTACATTGAAATCAAATGCATATTAAGTCTTAATAATAAAACTAGAAAACAAAGACTATGTCCTCGAATATACGAGGACATAGCAATTCTTGAGAGAGTGAATTCCACAAGTGTCGCCTTCGAATCTTCCAAAAATACTTCAACCTATACTTATAGGGTATAGAAAAGTATGGGGTTAGTATAAATAATGTACTAAGTATGGCATATGCAAAAACATGCAAAAAGGGACATTTTAGTAAAATAACAATTCATGTAATTTAAGTAAAACATTGAAGAATATAAAAGCAAAACATAATAAGAACCATCACTTAACACTTAGATAAGAGATTCCACAATTTTAAACCAAAGGAGACCATTTAGAGTAACTTCCAAAACATTACCGTAAACTCCAACTAACCTAACAAGGAACAAATTAGAACTTTAAAAATGAATAATATATGGCATTCACAATGAATTATCCTATTCTAAATGAGTACACTTCCAAGGCAAAGCGAAAGAGAAAGTGAACTCATTTTCCATAAGAGTTTACCTACCTAGGGATATCTCAAAACTCACTCAGGTAAGACATGAAGGAAGTATGAATATGCCTCCTTCAAAACACACCAAAGCAATCATCAAGACTACCCCTTTTGAATTACTCAACTCGGGAGAAACAAGCCCCTCAATCAATGGCAAGAAAAGACACCCAACAAACTACAAAAGTCTTCCCTTTCGAAATGACTTTTAAGTGCAATGAGTAGATAGCATCCCATAACACCACCTACCCTAAGTAGTACATTCTTTTAGAAGACTTAGTTCATTCAATTCTTTTGTGGACGGTTAGCTTAACCTACATAGACCATGAGAGCTAGACATGGAATCCTTCCATTAACCCCTATCGGATGAGGGATCCTCACTTGCCTAGAGTAAGGTCATTCTTTTTAGCTTCTACATGGCTTTCAAAATGTCTACACCTATGTGGGCGTATAGTTAAGGGATAAGGAGATTGCTGCTAAGTACTCATTCTCTACTCACGAGAAGTACTCATCTCAAGAGGTATATTGGAATACAACATCTCAAGTCACAAAGTGTAACCACCTCTTCTTCACATCCTCTCGGTGCTACACATAAACCCCACGGATTCTAAACACTTTAAACTATAGATTAAGTATAGCTAGTGAATACCACATCTCAACTCATGAAGGTCATTCATCTTCCGACCTATCTTAGAAAGCTCTTAGGATGTAGTGAGGTTTCTACCAAAAACTTCATCTCAACTCACCAAGAGTGTTCACCTCAAAACTCCTCTATTTATTCAAGTTAACTTCATACCTTCATTTAATTGTGTGTGAGTACTTGTGATCACATGTTGCATATAAACATCATTTAATTAATATTAATTTATATACATTATTTAGACCTACATTAATCAATTTACATACTCTACATGCTTCACAAGGTTATATACTTTACACAGGCATAATAAACATACTATTTAACTTTCACAAAGGCACAAGACAAGATTTATTTTCAATATCACTTCATTTCGTGTAATAGTCCTTCAAAGAAACAAAAAAACATACTAAGTGATATAAAGTTCATCAAATAAACACTGCCACGAAGAAGGTGGACCATACCACTCAAGAGCAATCTATCATAAGAACTATACAATATAGGCAACTCACCATTTGACCAAGACATCCTCCACTATAATAAATTTCTCAATAATTCATCATAATAAGTCCCTTGGGTCAGTAACTAAACCAAAACAACAACGTAAGAAGAGTAAAGTTCATACCTTACCGAAACATGCTCATTTAACCCATTTCTTAAGCTAAAAGCTTGAAATATGCATGTACATGAGTTCATTAGGTTTTTAACCTGTAATTCATAAATTCATACAAGAATAAACATATTTAAATCATTATAACATCTTTACAAGAAGACCTATGATTAAAATCAACGATAAACGGTAATAGAGTTTGAAAACCCTTTTTGAGATCTTTTGGAAATGGCTCCTTGAATGGAAGAGAGTTGAAGGATGGATACCATACCTCAATGAGAATGAAACTCACTAATTTATTATGATTAAAACTTCCAATACGTCCCCTACTTTCACTCCTTGAGTCTTAGATCCAATGGTGACTTTAAGAGAGTTATCTTTAGAGAGGGAATGTGAATATTTGAAGTGAGGGGTCTTGTCTAGGTCTAGGTATTAAAACTAACTTAATATAGATTTAAAAAATCTAAAAATATTTAACTAGGGTTATAAAATAGTTGGGGTTAATTTATATAAAACTCCCCAAGTTGGCAGCAGCTTCAATAGCTTTTTGAAGTGGCCAATTGGCGACCCAAGCTACTGTGCGTCGATGAGTCAACGGCATGTGTTGCTGGGCGTTGATGGCATCAGAGACTGTTTCAAGGGTGATCTGAGTTTCCCACCAAGTATGGGATGACACCCCTCATTATACGGGGCGGCGATGGGCCTACGCTCAGTAGACTACTGCGTCGTTTGGGCAGTGTTCTTGGCAGTCTTGCCAATTCTTGAGCCCTTCATGTAGGGCCCTTTATGGGTGCTAGTTTTGGTCATGCCCGAACGTTAAACCTATAAACTGATTTTTCTAGGTCCTAGGAATATCCCACCTCAATTTCTAGGAAAACGAACACGTAACACTCACACAAACACGCCAAGACACACAAGTACAATCTAAGGCACACTTTTCTAACGTCATGGACGTTCTTAAGCGTTTGACCTCCAAACATAACCAAACTTCACACACTGATTAATAAAACTAAATTAACTCATTTTAATACAAAATTAACTCAAGAAACACTCATGAGGCTATAGTTTACCTTAGTTTGTTTTGGGGCGTTTCAGTTAGCCTCATACCCCAAAAGGCTTAGAGTGATATTTCACTAATGTTGATAGGTACAATGCCTCATTTGTAATAAAGAGGGTTTCCACATATACCTAAATAGGTTCTAGAAACTACGCTTGCCACAAAGGATCTAGCAAGTAATATTACTTATTATGCTAGAATGTGTTAATGTTCTACTTTGGCTAAGTAGAGCACCTTTCCTTTGTGTAGAGCTCTACAACACCAAATTCCATGTAGCAGCTATGGTCTTAGTGTCGGTTAAGGCTATAGTCTATCTAAAATAAAATGGACGATGGAAGTATAGAAGTAGACCCTAACTAGGATAACCTTAGGGAGGTTTCTTAGTGTAGGTGGGGGTATGGGACTTCACCTACTCATTGCACAAGTAACTCTTGAAGGGAGTTCTAAGAAGGTGTCCTCATGTATATTTATATGTTTATGTGTTTATGCATGGAATTGTAGTCTTCTCTACTTGTTGTGATGATATGCATGGTATGAGTTCTAAGGAGTCTATATGATGGCTTCTCTCCTTATGTGTGTAATGTTGGTCTTATTTGCTATGTGAATGAAGTTTCTACTTTGGTTACATGTAGTTAAAGTCTTATGTCAAGTTAATGTGAAGTATGTGCCTTTGTTATATGAAATGATCCTATAGATATATTTGTTAAGTTGAAAGGTTGTAGGTTTTGTTTCCTTGTGATCTTAAGGTGATTTTTGAGTATGGATGTTGTATGCCACATTATCTATACATTGCACCAAGTATCATTACAGGTTTACTTGGGAAATTTAAGAAGTTAGAATAAGAAGAAGTTCACTGTAAAACGAAATAGCTTACTGTAAAATAACCCCAAATGTGACTTAAATTCTATGTTTGATGTGATATTAATACTATGATATATGCATAAATGAATTATTTAAGTTGAATAATTCTTAATGTATTATGTTTTATGAAGTTTTCATAAAAAGGCATAATGCATGGTTTTAAGTAAAATGTCCCTTTTAAATGAAAAATTTTCCATGGTTGACATACATAGTGCCTTTTTGTACTAACTCCATTCTTCTATACTTTTTACACAAAGTGTAGCTTATGGATTCTTAAAGTATGTCTTTAATGTGAACGGCTTGATACGTGTTTTCCAAGCTCAAGAAAGGGGTCCTTATATACCAAAGATATCCTATGTCAAGATTATATTCAATTTATTGTAATAGCTTAAATATTATTTCACAATATTAAAGGGTTGTGTCCCTAATATATTCTATGATTTTGAGTCTAAGATGGCAAAAGAGGCTTAGAGTCTAAATATGTATTATGCCTTATATTTTATGTATAGTGAAGTGATGTTTCTAGCATATGATGTGCTACGAAATGTTTTAAATTTTCCGCTAAATTTACCTATGAAAATGCTACGAATGATAACTATGGGATTGTATAAGACCTTGGGCTACATAAAAGATCCTTTTCTACTAAAATGGATGTCTTACAGCTCTCTCTGAGAGTTCAAGTACTCCATGTTACTTCTAGGGTATTATCCCCTATCATGACAAATGTGGTAACAGAGCATCAGGTTTTTTAAATATTTTTTAGTGTCCAAAATATCATATTTCCATGTCTTGTAGAGTTCTGATCATCGGTAGTGAGTCCCGACACACCTATGAGCAAGAGTATATAGGACGTTACAGTTTCCCTTCTTCATCATCCTCATGTCGTGCCATAGAACTTAACTTTATAAGATCTCTCTCGAATGTGTTCTTGTCTCGTGGTGTTTTAGATGTGATGCTTGGATGAGATGGTATCTATATGCTTGAGGGATAAAAGGTGAGTTTGATGCTTATCTTGGTTTTATGGTTTCATGAGTATTTATGAAGGTGAATTTGGTCTGTTTTGATTATGTGATCCTCTTTGTGGCTATATATCAGCTCTATATGAAATGGC
Source organism: Solanum lycopersicum (assembly GCF_036512215.1). Taxonomy (NCBI): domain Eukaryota; kingdom Viridiplantae; phylum Streptophyta; class Magnoliopsida; order Solanales; family Solanaceae; genus Solanum; species Solanum lycopersicum. Next base: position 35,608,258 of record NC_090804.1, read on the forward strand.
ATGATATGTTGAGAAATGTATGTCATGATATGGTTAAAGCATGTTAAAAGTTGTTATGGTTAAAATGAGACTCTTTTTGGATTATAAGTTTTTTTATGACTTTTTCTGATTATAGTCTTATGATATGGTTTAGACTTAAATGCTTGAAGAATGTGGCAAAAAGCTCAAGGATGCATGTGCCTATATGCGTATGTTTAATAGTTCAAGGTTGACATATATATGTGAATGGTGGAAATGTTGACCTTTGTATATGTGTGCACCTTCATGGTTGCCTTGCATGGATTGGAGTCTTTTGTATAGGCTTGGTCCTAGAAGTGAAGGTAGTGTGCTCACTTTGTACAGTTATGATGTGGGTTAGATTGACCTAGAAGTTACCTTACTATAATGTTGAAAGAAAAGAAAGATGCCTTATGGCTATGCCTTTCCTATTGTTTTACACTAATGTTGTCATGACCCTTGATGTTCATGGTATAATTGAGACCTTATGTGGTTGGGTAGTATGACCTATCTTGAATGTTACAGTTTTCCTCTGGGTGTTAGGCCTAGGGAATGATGATAATTGAGATAATTTTCTCTTAAATGAGTTTCTCCTAAGTGGGGGATAGTTATGTCATTAGTAAGGTTGTTGATGAATCTATGTTTTCCTTCTTTGTATTATTGATCTTGAGACTAATGAGTCAATAGAATCTTGTTCATGGTAGGAGTCTTGCATTAAAGGTATGAGTTGCATTTCTCCATATGTTATATATGGCTTAGTTGACACTATGTTATGCATGTTACGAAGATTCTAAATTTCATGAAAGAAAATTTTGATCAAATTCATGTTTTCTCATGTTTATTGTGCATCTTGATATACTAGTTGTGCATTTAACTTCATGAGATAATTTAAGAAGTGTGTTTGAAGTCACTTACAATGTGTGGTATTTACATTCATTAATTAAAAAGTTGAGTCTCCTTGAAATGAAAATGGTGAGTCTCTTGAAAATAATGTGATTTTTATGATTTGGGAGCTATGAATTTAGGCTCACTGATGAAAAATGAAGGCATGTTTAGCTAGTGTCCTTGTCTGTGCCTATAAATTGTAAGATTTTCTCTAAATGATGTGTGTTTATGAAAGTTAGTGCCATGCTAGGAATAAAAACTTTGTGATATAACTTCCTATTGTTGTAATGTATGTTGTGTGATATACCATTTTAGATTCACTAGGAAGAAAGTATGAGCATGCTTGGTTAAAAAGATGAGAAATTCTTATTTTAAAATGAATTGACCATTGTTCCTTGCTTGGGTATTAACTCATGAGACATGTAAGTGTATTGAGGATAAGTACATTTATCCATGCACACAACTAAGCATGGTATTATTTAGTATGGACCTCATGGAATAAGGCTTAACTAATAAGAATCCATTGTCAACCTATTTGACTAAAGTCTATGTGCATTAAAGCATTAATGCCAAATTTCTCCTTGAGTGATGTTGAATCTGCCTAAGTGTAAATATGGTCGCATAATGAGCTCTTAATAAATTGGAACGTAAATACCATGTTATAATTAGGAGAAGAATGTTCCACCTATGAACATGACAAGAACCTAAGTGTTTGATTCATTAAACAAGAGTGAATAAAAGGTTGTGCTTGCTTGTGTTTATTGAGTTCTAAGTGTGTTAGAGGTTGTTGTTACTTGTAATATGTCACATCCCGAAACCACAACCTAGAATTTAGGGGCAATCTCAGAATGCAACCAGCGTACTTGACCTCTCAGAGGTTTTGTACAAGCCCTTACATATCATTCATCGCATAACATAGTGAAAAGTCTGGAATTAAAAATTTTCACGAAACATATCATAGTCTTTAAAAATATCTTTCTTATAAAGTCATAGAAAATACTAAGTCTCAATATTATCATCTAAAGACACAAGAATACTTCGGATACGGCCCATACAAAATACGAATATATAAATACTTAGTCTATTACACTAGTTCAATAAGAAACATAAAAGACATATATGCCCTCGAGTCAAATGAGGACATACTTCAACTTCTCTTGAACGATGATACGGTCCAAGTCTTAACTTCCCAAATACTCCTCATCTACCAACAACTATAGAGATGGATAAAAGCATGGATTAGTACAACCACATGTACTAAGTATGGCATAATGCATAAAAATCATGAAAACGGACATTTCTTCAAAATATGCATGTTTCTATTTAAAAATCATATTATAAACATAAGGAACAACATTTAACAACTTAGAAACACATAAAATTTAAGACAAATATCACATTTTTATAAGTCACTTTCCAGTAACTCGAATCACTGTTACAACGAAGTCCCCTTACTGTATAGTGAAGTTGCTCATCTTCCCCCTTGACAACTTCTAGTATGTAATTATCCCACTTGAAGCTATCCTAACACTCACTTAAGTAACACCAAGAGATACCTCACATAAAACCTCTCTAGGCATACCTAAATGACCTTCAAGACTACATATGATAAGTCACACACACACTTACAAGTCATCATAACCATCAATGTATGATTCTCCTACAAAAGGTGACTCTAAGTCTCACTTGAGTGAATTGTGAAGCGACCTCCCATACAATCCCTTACACACCCACTCAAGAATTCCTATAAACTACCTAGAATAGAATCATTCTCACCAAGTGTATCAACATATAGATAATATGACATTTACTCATCAAAGGCTATCAAAAGACTTACTTAAGTAGATCAAGAAGATAACTTCCATGATTGACCTCTTCAAGACTACCTAAATAATCCTTAAGACTACCTAAGTCTGTATCATTCCCACATAACCAACATCTTCCCTAACTAGAGTCATTCTTAAGCCTCATCTAGGTAATATACGAACTGACCATTCCTAAGCCCCCTTCACACCTTAACTAGACAACCCTTAACTACATTAGTTCATTGGTTCATTAAGACTCATACATGACATAAAGGACATTCAAGTAATGGACATGGAAAAGATCTAGGGACTCTAACTAACACCTTGAAAGCCTATTGTGCAATGTCTTGATAGCGTCCCATACCACTACCTAAACTTCATAAAACTTCTATAATTCTAGTAAGTATTCCACATGATGAGAATAGAAAATAACAGACATAGACCATGATATCAAGACATGGAATCCAAAGTTCTAACCTACTCCGAAGAGGGTGTTCTACTTTCCAATAGTAGAACTTAGACACATCCCATGTAGGCACATGGTTAAGGAATACGAAAGGCATGCTTTGTAATATAGTTTCATACTTAACTAGAATACTTCCCTTGCCATACTCACACGGTACTAGATTTCTTTCTCATAGAGTAATTCACATATTAGGTTCACATAAAATGGTTCCATAACGAGTTCATAACCCTATTACATTTACCCTACCAAAGAGCTCTCCTTAAGGGTACCTTCCAATGGAGACAAGAAGCTCATAATGACTATCCTAAGGATTAATATGTTCTCATTCCATCCAATTAACCTTAAGTCCATCATTTCTTTACTTCGAAGGATACCATTACCTCTTACGACTTTAACATTCATAACCTTACCACTAGATTCAAGGTTTCAATTCAAAGACTATATTAACTTCATTTAAAGTCACATGTCATTCATACATTCAAGACTAAGAGCTTTAACATACTAAGTCAAGACATACCATATACATAATCATATATATATCAAGTAAAAGAAACAAGTCAACCAAGACAAGACACCACAAACTTCACTTTAACTCATAAATAAAACCATATCATCTTCAAGTCATCCTATACACTATCATAACAACATCAATGTGACCAACATAGACTTATATAGTCAAGTAGGAATAACCAAGACTCACCCTAAGACTATACACACGACATGATCACCTACATAACATCGATAGAACACATATACATTCACATTGCTTACTATCACATCTGTGTTTAACCTCTAGACATCACCGGCATTGTCGTTCTTTTCAAGGACTAAGACTAGACGCTTAGTTTCATGTCATTACATTCATAGGTCGAAAATGCCAAAAAATAACAGCTTAATTATCACTACTTGGAGGTTTACATAGACCTCTACATACACATAATAGATATTCATATCAACTATACATAGACCCTTCTTATAGGAAGGTTACAAATCCTTCTACTTTTATTGAACATACATATACGTAAAATATAGAAACAGTCTCAATGATTGTCTAATCTCATACGATCTAAACAATTATCACAAAATGGGCATAACCCTTACATCAATTCAACGAGACCATGTATAGTTCATACGAAAGTACAATACTCCATTAAAAAGGAAAGGAATGATAGAGTCAATAATCTCATAACAAAATCCCTAATCTAGATGATGGAATTGACCTCGAAAGTTGAGGACCTACCCTACTTGGATAAAAGGAAGAATCCAAGCCTTCAACAATGTTGCCTTCCAAACTCTTAACGACCAAAACCTAAAATGGTTGGAAAAAGGAAAGAAAAGGGGGTTAGTACTCAACATTTACTAAGTACTGGATCTTATGCACATACAAATGAAAAACATGCTAAAAGGGACTTTTTAGTCTGAACTTGCAACTTTACCGATTTAGGGACTTAATGCAAAGTCAACAAAGTCATATCAATCAAACAAACATGCTTTCTATCTAAACAAGTAATACTTATTCCAACATACTTGAAACCATGATTTACTACAACCCTAACATCAAAAATAATATCACAAGAATAAATAAGAGTCAAACATATCATATTAAGCAAGACAACTACTTACAAGTCCTTATTAAGTCGACAAGCGCAATGACCAAGCAAAACTCCATAACCTTACTCAATCAAGTATCCTAAATTAGAAAACATGACCAATGTACAACTTTATATATCATGGCATTAAGGTTTATATTTCATCATATATTAACATTATAACCCAAGGCATATTCATAAATGAACAAATCAACATATAGTATCAACAATGTGACATGGACATCATAAATACATTATATATTACCATAACATAAATATATATAAGATTCTCCTCCTAAGACTCCCCTCAAGGCTAACTAGTGCAATGTTTAGTTAGAGTCCATACCCCTACCTAGACTAAGCTAGACCCCCTTAGGTTATCCAAATTAGAGTTCAAGTCCTTTAATTTGTTTTATCTTCTTGTAACATCTTGCGCTAACTGACATAGACCACATGATCTAGTGTGGAATCCGTTGTCATAAAACCCTACACCGAAAGAAGGCGGACTGCTTGCCAAAGTAGTACCAAAACATTAAATATAGCAACTACGTGGATTCACTAGCTCGTATTTCTGTGTGGGCAAAATATATCAAGAACTAGGAGATATAGTTAGGACCATCTTTAAGTCTTTAATTATCAATAATAGCTTAAATTTGGGCATAGGTCTACCCCTTGTATCATCATCATCATCAATAGCTCAGTAAGAATTATGTGATTATAAGTCCTTTCATCACAATTCGTATAAGTGAGGTTAACACATTAGCATTTCATAGCATATTAAGGCACATTGGTAGTTTTCACCATCCTTATATCACATACACCTTAATAAACCTCATAACATAATCAAGACATTTCAATTCAACATCATACCACCCAATAATCCTAGTATAGGGAAATACTCCAATGTAATATAATGACTTAACAACAATTTATAACAATTGGAAGTAAAGATAGAGATTCTAAGACTTACCAAGTATTCCTCATAGTCTATCATCATGGTCTTACAATCAACCCATAATGCAACCCAACTTAGGGAGTAACATCATCACACAATGATAACCAATAGAATAACAAGGCCAATTGCATCTCTATAACACAATTCATCTTTATATCACAACTTGAGATAAGATACATAGGCTAATTTCACATTATAATTAATAACCTAAATCACATCTCAAGAACTAGCATGAAATGCCTATAATTCATTTTAATTTAATAATAAAAACACCATAGGATACTAACCAAATCAACAACCAACTTAATTGAATGATCACAATACAATATAGGTCAAGATCACTACCTAGGGTTAGATGGAGGATCATAGTCTTCAATTTAGACTAAACCATCAACAATTACCATAAACAAGTTGAATTACATGTTAATATACTCAATATAACCTAAAGAAATCATCAACAAATCAATCCATAACTTCAATTTCGTAATTGAATGAAACCTATAAAAAACTGAACTTTTTGAAATTTATTTTGAAGTAACCCTTTGAGGAACGAGTCTCAAAGCTGATACATACCTTAACGTTTGTCATAAATTTAATGGTGAATTTATCCCCTTCCAGCCCCCAAACCCTAGTCCTTGCTAGTCCTCAATGGTGAGCTCATGTAGAGAGAGAAATAAGAGAGATGGAAGAGAGTTTATTTGAGAGTTGTCTTTAGGTTAATGAGGGTTGAGGGTATTTATAGAGGGACTTAATCAACTTAATTAGTATCCCTTTAATCCCCAACTAAGACCTGAACCACTTAATTAATTAAATAAGAACAAATTAAATTAGGCAGAAAACTCGACCCTTACAGACGAAACCATGATCGACGGGCCGTTTGTGAGTCGATGGACAGCCCCCTCCGTCCTGCACTCCGTCGTCTTGGTCAGAGACTGTGCAGGCGAGGGGCTTCCTCCAATTTTCTAAGATTTGGACGACGGTGGCATCGACGCCCCGTCGATACACACATGGACCATAGCTTGCACCTCTACACTCTGTAAATGAGTTCATAGGTTGTGCGGGTGAAGGGGCCTTCTCCACCAGCCTAAGTGTGGGACGATGGTGGCATCGACACCCCATCGATCCACACACTGACCGTCTTATGTCCCGTCAATGCACAATGCCAGACAGTGTTGCATCAAACTACAGAGGTCCTCCTCGGGGGCCCTTGGTTATTCCTTGGGGAGTTGTACCCGGACATTTCAACCATGAAACAATTCAAACGCCTATTTGATATCTTTCCTCAAATTTTTGTACATTTTAGTCTAAGGTACACTAACTTCCCTTTGAACCAACATCCCGGACGTCATGGACGTTTTGGTTGTCAAACCTCCTAAATGGACTATATTCATTAAGATTGGACTTAGAAACAGCACTTAAACATTATGACACCTACGTTAGGATTTATGAGACGTCTTGGATTTTCAAGGTGTTACATCAATACCCCCCCCCCCCCCCTCCCGTTAGGAACATTCCTCCCCGAATGACACCAAAAGTCTTTTGAAGAAAGAAATAGACTCAAGACTAGAAGCCCTACCAATCAACAATATCAAATCTACATAAATCATGTCATTCCGACAAGGCAAATATCAAAACTCATATTACCACATAAGGCTCAAAACACTTCATCATGAGGCATTTCCTTCGCACAACACTTGTGAGCTCAACATACATTACATGAGTCAATTAGCACAAGGCTCAACTTAACAACATGCTACCTATGTTTTTATAAAGACTCACTAACCAAAATGCACATCATACCTCAAAACAAGAAAAAAGAAAAATTTAAAGTTTTTAAGAAATACTACAGTAACTTCACTATAAGTTTTTCAAAAATGCTTAATGAGCAAAACTTCACCCAAAAATCAAGAAACTTCAACTTCTAGTCATATATAAACTATTAAAAAGAATGAAAAACCTTAATTTCATAAATATGAGGGTAACGGGACTTCATATCGGCCTCGGCCTCCCATGTTGTTCCCTCAACTAGATATTTTTCCATAACACCTACATGGAAACCACCTCTTTATTCCTCACCTTCTTGATTTTCCTATCAAGAATTTGAACCGAAACTTCCTTGTAAGAGAGTTTATCCTTGACACCAAGTCCCTCAGTAGGAAGAATGGACTCGGGATCACCGATACAGTTTTTCAACATAGGCAACCGTACCAACCCTTTGCAAGATTTCATAGGGACCCACATAACGAGGACTCAATTTTTCTTTCTTTCCAAATCTAACCACCCCTTTCATTGGTGAAATTTTCAAATACATCTTATCACCTTCTTCAAACTCCAAATCCCTGCTCCTACGATCGGCATAAGACTTTTGCCGACTATAGGCCATTTACAACCGGTTCCTTATGATATGAACCTTTTCAAAAGCCTTATAAATCAACTCGGTACCAAGAAGCTATGGCTCACCCACTTTATACCATCAAATAGGATACCTACACCTCTTACCATACAAGGATTCATAGGTAACCATGGAAATGGATGAAAGAAAACCATCGATGTAGGCAAACTCCACCAAAAGTAAATTCCTATCCCAACTCCCTTTAAAATCAATAATGCACACCATAAGCATATCTTCATGTGTTTGTATCATACGCTCCGCTTGACAATCCGTTTGGTGAAGAAAAACGGTGATCAACTTCACAGTAGTAAGTAACCTTTTTTGGAACAAACTCCAAAATCTAGATGTGAATTGGGCGCCCCGATCCGATATAATGGATAACGAAATTCCATGGAGGCACACAATCTCATCTAGGAAGATTCTTGCATAATCCTCTGCCGAATATGAAGACTTGACAGGAATAAAGCGATCAGACTTATTCAATCAATCCACAACCACCCATATGGAATGAAGAGACTTTGGGGTCCGAGGTAAACCTAGTACAAAATCCATATTGACGTCTTCCCACTTCAAAGTTGGAATTTGGATCTCTTGTAGTAAGACACTCGGCTTTAGGTGTTCGGCCTTTACTTGTTGGTAATTTGGACAGTCAGTGACAAACTCCGCTATGTCCCTTTTTATACCTTCCCACTGATATATCTCCATTAGGTCATGGTACATATTTGTCGACCCCGGATGAATTGAGTAGCGGGACCCATGTGCTTATTTTAGGGTCCGATCCCTCAACCCATCTAGATCGGGAACATATAATCGCCCTTAGTACCTTAACACACCTTACCCGCCTAAGGTGCTCATACAACTTGCCGAGAACCAATTCTTTCAATTCCATTAAGGCTATATCAAGGTGTTGTTTTTGCTTTACCTCAACCACTAAAGATGACTCGTAGTTATGATGATCTATAGCACCCCCATCCGAAGAATTGTCCAACCTCACCCCCAGCCTATCCAACCTATGTACTTTCCTTGCTAGGTCCTTCTTGGCTTCGTCAAGATGGGATACAGTACCCATAGTCAAACGACTTAGGGCATAGGAAACTACATTAGCCTTGTCGAAATGATAAAGGACACTCATATCATAATCTTTCAACAACTCTAGCCACCTTATTTGTCGGAGATTCAACCCCTTTTGGTTAAACACATATTGGAGACTCTTATGATCGGTAAAAACATCAACATGAACCCCTTAGAAGTAATGCCTCCAAATTTTCAAAGCATACAGCACGGCCACTAATTCAAGGTCATGAGGGGGATAGTTTCTCTCGTGTACCTTTAGTTGCCTATAGGCATAAGCTATCACTTTCCCGTGTTGCATAAGCACACACCCCAAACCCACACGGGATGCATCACAACACACCACAAAACCCTTTATACCCTCCGACAAGGTCAACACCGGAGTGGAAATAACCCTATTTTTCAACAATTGGAAGCTCTTCTCACATGCCTTTGACCACTCAAAATTTTTACTCTTTTGGGGTCAAAGTAGTCAAAGGAGACGCAATGGACGCGAAGCCATCCACGAACCTCCGATAGTAACCCGCTGAATCCAAGATTCCCCTAATGTTAGTCGGAGTCAATGTTCTAGGCCAGTTTTTCACCGCTTCCATTTTCCATGGGTCTACCTCAACTCCCTCTTTAGAGATGATGTGCCCAATAAAATTCACCGACCTCAAACAAAACTCACACTTACTATATTTGGCATACAAATGATGTTCCTTAAGGGTTTGCAATACTACCCTCAAATGACCCATATGATCATTCTTATTCTTCAAATATATCAAAATATCGTCAATGAAGACAATGACAAATGAATCTAGGTAATTTAGAAATATTATATTCATTAGGTCTGTAAATGTTGCCGGAGCATTAGTTAGACTGAAATACATGAACAAGAACTCATAATGCCCATACCTAGTACGAAAGGTTGTCTTTGGTATATCCTACCCTCTCACCCTAAGTTGATGATACATTGACCTCAAGTCTATATTTGAAAAGTAACTCGCCCCTTGGAGTTGGTCAAATAAGACATTAATCCGAGGAAGAGAGTACTTATTCTTAATGGTAACATTGGTGAGTTTGCGGTAATCAATACACATTCTCAAGGACCCATATTTTTTCTTCACACACAAAATTGAATCACCCAACGGAGAAATACTAGGCCTTGTAAGACCCTAATCTAGTAAATCCTTGAGTTGAGCCTTTAAATCTTTCAACTCGGTCGGAGCCATCCAATACGGAGGAATTGATATGGGATTTGTATCAAGTATAAATCAATACCAAAGTCAATTACCATTCGGGAGGAATATCGGGAAGATCATTAGGTAAGACCTCTGGAAACTCACTCACTATGGATACCGACTCAATGGGAGGAACTTCAAATTCTAGATCTTCGAGTCTTACTATATGATATAGACAGCCTTTTGAGATCACTTTGCTTGCTTTTAGACAAGAAATAATACAACTGCTAGGAATAGAATTTCCCCCCTTCCACTCAACAACGGGTTCATTTGGGAAGTTAAATTTCACCACTCTTGTCCTAAAATCAATGGATGCAAAACATGCATGCAACCAATCCATACACAATATAATATAAAAATCAAGCATATCGAGTTCTACTATATCAACATAAAAAACACTATTGGGAAACATTATAGGACAATTTCATCAAATGACCTTGTTGTCTTAGCATATATATTGTTCTGCGTAGCCCTTGCCTCCTCAACCCTTCTTTCATAAATCATAAGATGGGTAATGTTCTTGTTGTCATTTAGCATGGCCGAGTGACACTCTTCTTGTAAGTCCTTTGACACCCCCATTACAAAATGGCTCATTTGGTCTCTAGGATCGGAGACCAAAGAAGGAGCATATTTGGACAACTTAATGAATTCCAAAGAGTACTCATGGACACTCTTTCCTCCTTAGCGGTGATTGATGAACTCTGTCACTTTCTCCTTCCTCATCTCCCTATGAAATAACCAATCTAGAAAATTCACCTTAAAGATCTCCCAAGTCACGGACCCCCCCTAAACGGCATATATCCCTCTATTGCAAATACCAAGTTTGAGCCATATCCTTGAGTAGGTATGTGGCCAACTCGACATTCTCACTTGAAGACACCCTCATACCATATAGTATCTTATGGACTTAATCAATGAATTCTTGGGGGTCTTCATCAACCTTAGACCCATAGAAAGTAGGAGGGTTCACTCGAGTAAAGTCCCTTAGACAAGAAGCCATAATAGTGACTTATTGATGAGGACAGGGAGTAATATCCCGATTGGCTTGGGGCGTCATATCTTGGGCTTGAACCGTCACGACTTGTGCTTGAGTAGTTATGGATTGGACCATTTGAGCAAGAATATCCCTCATCTCAGCCTCCATCATAGGTGGAGGGTTAGCCGGGGCTTGCTCCACATTAACATCTTCTTCAAGTGGAGAACTTGCTCATCATGGGGAGGACCTCCAGTATTAGAAACTTTCTCCTCAAGTATTTGAGTCGCATTCCTTCAACTATTCATGATTCCTATAAGCACAACAATAGTATTAGATGCAAAAGAACACCATAAGTATACTCTATTGGCACGATATAAGATTTCCAAGAAAGAGAGTGATTCCTAAGCATCATATAGGTTCCTACTCGTAAGTGTGTTGCACTTCACAATTATGAATACAAACCTACATAGACATGGTAGAAAGAGAGATATAACTCAATGATATTCAACCACATGATCTGTTACAAAGTTTTATACATCCGGGTTTACCCCCTAGACGTAATCGGCATCGTCGTCCTTTTCAAAGACTAAGACTAGACTCTTAGTTTCATGTCATTAGATTCATAGGTTGAAAAATGCAGAAAAAATTTAAAATTTTTATTATCACTACTTGGAGGTTTACATAGACCTCTACATACACATAATATATATTCATATCAAGTATACATAGACCCTTCGTATAGGAAGGTTACATAGCCTTCTACTCTTATTGCACATACATATACGTAAAATATAGAAATAGTCTCAATGATTGTCTCATCTCATACTATCTAAACGATTATCACAATATGGGCATAGCCCTTACATCAATTTTAATGAAACCATGTATAGGTCATACAAAAGTACAATACTCCATTAAAAAAGAAAAGAATGATAGAGTCAATAAGCTCATAAAAAATTCATAAGATAGATGATGGCATTGCACTCAAAATTTGAGGACCTACCCTACTTAGATGAAAGGAAGAATCCAACCTTCAACAATGTCGCCTTCCAAACTCTTCAATGACCGGAACCTAAAATGTTTGGTAAAAGGAAACAAAATGGGGTTAGTACTCCACATGTACTAAGTATGGGATTTTATGCACATACACAAGCAAAACATGCTAAAAGGCACTTTTTAGTCAAAACATGTCATTTTACCCCTTTAGGGACTTAATGCAAAGTCAAGTAAGTCATATCAATCAACCAAACATTCTTACTATCTCAACAAGTAATACTTATCCCAACATACTTGAAACCATGATTTACTACAACCCTAACATCAAGAAATAATATCACAAGAATGAATAAGAGTCAAACATATCATAATAAGCAAGACAATTACTCACAATTCCTTATTAAGTCAACAAGTGCAATGACTAAGCAAAGCCCCATAACCTTAGTCAATCAAGTATCCTCAACAAGAAAACATGACCAATATCCACCATAAAAATTATCATGGCATTTAGGTTTATATTTCATCATATATTAACTTATAACCCAAGGCATATTCATAAATGAACTAATCAACATATAGTATCAATAATATGCCATGGTCATCATAAATACATCATATATTATAATAACATAAGTACATATAAGAACCTCCTCCTATGACTCCCTTCAAGGCTAACTAGTGAAATGTTTAGGTAAAGACTCATACCCCTACCTAGACTAAGCTATCCCCCCTTAGGTTATCCAAGTTAGAGTTCAAGTCCTTTAATTCGTTTTACCTTCTGGTAACATCTTGCCCTAACCGACATAGACAACATGAGATAATGTGGAATCTAGTGTCATAAAACCTTACACCAAAAGAAGGCGGACTACTTGCCAAAGTAGTACAAAAACATGAAACATAGCAACTATATGGATTCACTAGCTAGTATTCTTATGTGGGCAACATAGTTCAACTGAATGATCACAAAACAATATAGGTCATGATCACTACCTATGGTTAGGGGTGGAGAATCATAATCTTCAATTTAGACCAAACCATCAACAATTACCATAAATAAGTTGAATTACATATTAATCTACTCAAATAACCTGTAGAAATCATCAACAACTCAATCCATAACTTCAATTTTGTAATTGAATAAAACCCATAAGTAAACTCAACTTTTTTGAAATCTATTTTGAAGAAACTCTTTGAGGAAAGAGTCTCAAAGATTAATAGAACCCACACCTTAACGTTTTTTAACAATTTGATGGTGAATTAATCCCTTTCAAGCACCCAAACCCTAGTGCTTGCTAGTCCTCAATAGTGAGTTCATGTAGAGAGAGAAATAACAGAGAAGGAAGAGAGTTTATTTGAGAGTTGTCTTTAGGTTAATGAGGGTTGAGGGTTTTTATAGTGGGACTTAATAAACTTAAATAGTCTCTCTTCAATCCGCAACTAACCCCTAAACCACTTAATTAATTAAATAAGACCAACTTAAATTAGGCAAAAAACTCGACCCTCATAGATGAAACCCCGATGAACGGGCCTTCTGTTTGTCGACAGACAGCCCCCCCCCCCCCCCCCATCCTGCACACCGTTGTCTTGGTCAGAGACAATGTAAGCAAGGTTATTCCTCCAATTGCTTAAGTGTGGAATGATGGTGGCATCGACGCCCTGTCGAACCATACACGGATCGTAGTCTGCACCTCTGCAATCCTCGATGAGTTCAGATGTTGTGCAGGTGAAAGGGACTTCTCCGCCATCCTAAGTGTGGGACGACATCGACACCCCGTCGATCCACACACGGTCCGTCTTTTGTCCAGTCAATGCACACTGCCAGGTAGTTTTGCATCAAACTACAGGGGTCCTCCTCGAGAGCCCTTGGTTGGTCCTTGGAGAGTCGTTCCTGGACGTTTCAACCATGAATAAGCTCAAACACCTATTATCTACCTTTCCTCCAATTTTTGTTCATTTTTATCTCCTGAAAGGTAGTCAAATAGGATAAGGTACACTAACATCCCTTTGAACCAACTTCCCGGACGTCATAGATGTTTTGGTTCTTAAACCTCCCAAATGTCCTATATTCATTAAGATTGGACTTACAAACACTACTTAGACTTTATGAAACCTATGTTAGGCTTGACGACACGGCTTGGATTTTCAAGGTGTTACACTTAACATATAGATAGATATCATCTTACTTCACATATTCAACTACAGAAATAGCAACATTACTTCAAGTAGTGCCGACAATGCTATGATCATCTTATTGCATAAAGTAACAACGATAAGGCCACGTCAATTTCAAGTAAAGCACATAATACCACCACCATAAGTGGACCATAACAATCACAACATAATTGAAGTATAAATAACCTCAAATGAAGAGAATAGGTCATCTTACCACCACATCATCCTCAATTCCTTAATTCGATGCTAAATCATTCAATTCACTTCTATAAGACCCTTACCAATGGCCATGGACAATAATTCAATATAGAAATTATGATAATAAATGAAACTAGGTCAATTCAATATAGATTCATCAATTTAATACAACCTAGATATCAATTGAACACAATTCTTACATCATTACAAAGCCCATTAAATATACACTAGAATTCAACAACATAAGATCAATATCAAGTAACCCATAACATAGTCAAAATCTAGGGTTCATTCAACTCATGGGTTCATAGGCAATTAAGGTTAAAATAATCAACACAATATCAATTAAATCATTATTCAATGTTTAGAAATCATTAATGCAAGAACCCATGGTAGAATCTTGAAATTGGACAATTCAACTTGAAAACTTTAGAAAACATCTTGAGAATTGGGGCTTCTTGATGAACAGAGTTTCAAGGATCAATATCCATACCTTTATGAATCTAATTATTCACTTTAATTAATAATATCCACCCAATTCGTCACTTTAAGCCCTTCCTTGTGTTTGGACTTCAATGGAGTCCTGGAGAGAATTCTAAGGGATTTTGGTTTTTGATTTAGAAGAATGAATTCTTCAATGTGTTTTGAGACTTATAAACACATTTAAAATATCCAAAAGACCCCTAAATAACCGCCAATACTCTTATTTGGAAGTGGGGTGAAATTACAACATCACCCCTCACTTAACGATGAGGCTGCGCAGGAAAAGAGACCATCGATGATTGGGCAGTCGATGGACCATTTTTCCACAAAAAGATTGTCCTGAACTCTTGTCGTTTGGTTCAGAGGCTTGAAATGGTCCTCTTCCCTTCCTAGTCTAAGTTCCTACCAACGGCACCCATCGACAGGGCGTCGATAGGACCACTAGCCATTGATGTCATTTAGGGCTACCTGGGACAGTCTTGACTCCAAGTTTGGGTCCTTTCTCAAGGACCCTTGGTTGCTCCTTAGGGATGTTTTCTCGGACGTTTCCAACCCAAAAATAATCATATACGATTTAGCACCTCTCACATGAATTTCATCCAAAACTAACGCGTAAAACTCAATGAAACATGCTTAGACACACAAGGTCGTTTCAAGGCAACACTTTCGAACGTCATGGACGTTTGATCTCCAAACTCCACGAAGCGTGACACACTGCATATAGATGACATAATAAATCATTTAAAGACCTTAAAACCTCATGAATCACACATAAACACAAAGAACCACATAGGTGACTTAGTCGTCGAACGTCTTAGTCGTCCCTTGATGTTTGACTTCCAATGCACCTTAACTATTAGTCACTTCCTCATTAACACATAATAGACCTATTTAGTACCTTATACAATCAATACCAAAAGTCTAGTCGCTATTTAACCTATGTCATTTTTGGGTCTTACATCCCCCACTTGGACAACATTCGTCCTCGAATGACACTTGCCACTCTCCGAACACTTACAAGAATAGAGATTTAACTAAAAGCTAATAACCATTACATACAACACTTAATCAATAACAAAACATCACTTTCACATATTTATGATATTTATAACACAACAGGAAACTAGAAGACAATTCTATAACTCGTTATGCTTCAAAACTCACATGCTTCATTCCAAATAACAAAAAACTCATTTTATATTAAATATCATGCCTATATAAATCAGTTCTAACAACATAACAAAAATTTTAGGCCAAAGAATTAATTAGTCAAATTTCCAAAAATTTAACAGTGAATAAACAGTACTCTTACAGTGATTCAACAATTTTTTTCAAAAATCCATCTTTTAATCAATTCATGATATAAATATGATAATATGTAAAGTAAAATCATGTAAACACATCTTAAAACACATTCATGGATTCACAAAACACACAATGCAAGAAGGTTATGAAATTCAATTTTAACAAAACACCTAAACACCATGCACATGCAACAGGCTTCTAGGAATTTCTATCCCGTCTACTAATCATACTCCCCCACTCAGAAGAAACTCATATCTCAAAAATATAAAATGCAAGGACTTAGCCTCATCATTCTCATCTGTCTTTGATCCTCTACTCCAGAATGCATAGAAATACCTTTTTGTTGGAGCATCAACCTTTGGAGAACTAGGAGCAACTTGCTTACCCTCTCTTCCTCTAGAAGCAATCATAGGACAATCTCTCACCTTATGTCCTTCGTTACCACAACTGTAGCAACTCCCGGTACCAAATAGGCACTCACCATAATGTTTCTTGCCTCAAGTGACACATGTAGGTTTGACATTTTGAGAACCACCTCATCTCTCCACTGTCACCTTAACCCTCTTATATTCTTCTTGAGTTTGAGCCCTCTTCTTCAACCTAGTTTGATCTTGATCACTAGCACTACTTCTTTTCAAACTTCTAGCCATCCTCCTAAGTTTAGACTCTTCAATTGATTGTGAATACACCATGAGTCTAGATAGGGTCATATCATCATGTAGCATAGTGGTACGGCATTTCTCCCTCACTAAGTCGGCCACACCTATCACAAAATGACTCATTTCATCCCTTGGATTAGACACAAGAGAAGGGGTATATCTAGATAACATTGAGAACTTCGAAGAGTATTACCAACACTCATAATGCCTTGCTTGAGATTGATAAACTCTTCCACCTTAACTTCTCTTTTCTCTCGGGGAAAGTACTTACCAAGAAAAGCTTCTTTAAATTCTTCACACTCAGTAGGACCCAATTCCTCTGGCCTATTATCATTCCATTGAGTGTGCCATATTTGAGAAACATCCCTCAATCGATACGAAACTAACTCCGCCTTCTCCCTAGATTTAAATCCCATAGCACTCAACACCTTGTACACTCCATCAAAAAAATCTTGGGGATTCTCTCCCACCTTAGAGCCAAGAAAGATAGGAGGGTGGGATTCATCCTCACAAAATCTCTTAACCTAAAGGTCATAGTTCTCTTCACAATATTCACCCTAGGCATCATACTCAAATTTAATTGAGTAGTCACGGCTTGGGATAAAGCAACCAAAGCCTCTCCTATCTCCCTATTACTCAACTCCTGATGAACCTTCGGAACATCATTACCTCTTTCCATATTAGGGACTTGATCACCTTGAGGAACTTTCTCAACTTTCTCAACTTGTGGAGGAATCTCCTCTTACACCTCGTTCTCGTCAACTCTCCTAGCTGGTGTTTTCCTCGTATTCATCGTCCTAGAAACCTTAGGAAAACCATAAGAAAATATTACTCATAACTTTTACTCTACGGCATGACATAGGAGTAGAAAAGAAGGGCAACTCTATCGTCCTATAGCCTCTCGCCCATAGATGTGTCGCAACTCACACCGATAGTCAAGACTCTACTAGACGTGACTTGAGACTTTTCAAATCCTAATACTACTTTCACAACCTATGCTCTTATACCAAGCTTGGCACATACCAAAACCACACCCTAGAAGTTAGGTGTCACAACCGAGAAGCACCCCCTAGAAGTAACATGGCGTACTTGACCTCTCGTAGATCTTATAAAAGCCTATAGTTATCATTCATCGCATCAACATAGTAAATTTAGCAGAAAATTTAAAACTCTTCATAGCACCTCATATGCTAGAAACTTTACTTCATATACATATAAAATATAAGTCATAATACATATATAGACTCTAAGTCTCTTTTCCATCTTAGACTCAACATTATTAGAATACGTTAGGGACACTGCCCTTAAGACAAATACAAAACTATACAATATTTAGTAGACTTTACAATAAGTACAGATTAGGACATCCTTGGACTTAAGGATTCATTTCCTTGAGCTTGTGAAATCACCTATCAAGATCCTCAATCATAGACCTCCTTTAAGCATTCCATTACCTACACTTTGTTAAAAAGTATATAAGAATGGGATTAGCACAAGAATGTACTAAGTATGGCAGCCATGCAAAAATGTGCATTTAAAAGGGACATTTTCTTTGAAACCATACTTCATGTCATTTTGATTAAATAATCATAAAACCTTTATCAATAGCATATATATAATTTTTGTACTTCATAGAAACACAATCAAAGGCCAAACATCATTGAAAAGGACTTATAGAATTTAAGTCCAATTGGAGGTCACTTTACATTGAGCTCATCCTCTTTACAATGAACTAATTCTATTAATTCATTAGTCTCCCAAGTAATCAATTAAGGATAATTGGTGCAATGTATCACCTTAGGACCACAAGGAAAATCATACATATCATCTACACAAGACAACACATACCATATTAGAAGTATAATACCACATAGACATAGTTAAGTCAAGACCTTCATCATATAGTCAACAAGATCAACATCATGCATGAAAACTCATATCATGCACATATTCGTAACAAGTAGACAAATACTACAATGTCATGCATAGGGAACACATACATAGTGACATGCATTAGAACACCTTCTTCGAACTTCCTAAGGAGCTACTTGTGCATTGTCTAGATGGGTTCATTACTTCCACCAATCCTAAGTAACCTCCCTTAAGTCATTCTATTTAGGTTGCTAGTCATTTAACTTCCATTGTCCATTTTACTTTAGGGAAACTATATCCTTAACTGACATAGACTGTGTGATGATAAATATGGAAGAACCCAACACCGAAAGGACGTGGTCTACCGGCCAAAGTAGAACCAAATATGACATAGCTTTCTAGGTGGATCCACTAGCTAGTATCCTATGTAGGCAACATAGATATGGAACTTGGAGGTACATGTTAAAACCCTCTTTATGCCAATATTAGGCATTATAGTTATTCACTTATGGAAACCCTTTTTATGCCCATTGAGGAATTGTGGTTATCCACCTCATGAGATTTATGGTGACATACCTTTCTACCATAGGAAGGGACACACACTCATATTCAAGTTCACTCAGTGTTAAGCTAAGTTCCCTTCATTGGAAACCGTTATTATATTTTTACTTTATAAATCATAGGTTTAGGACATTCATCCCCTCATATGCTCAACTCATAGGTCATAGATGGAAGTTCATCAACCTAAATCATGTAAATAATTGATTCACATGAACATAGCATATGTAAAGCATCATCTAGTTTAGGGTACACATGAATACACCATTCAAGGACCCTCTCTTGACTAGATCTTCATACATGTGTGTGTATACATATATTTGATCAAACCTTTCACATAACACATTAAGTCATACAAGTTCATACATACATATTCATACATATATAAACCAAAATTAGAACTATCATATCAAGGTACACATGTGCAATGCATAGGCAAGGTCCCATACCCTTGTCCATATTAGTACACCTTTCAAGTCATCCTAGTAAGGAATACATAACATATCTCACATACATATACTTTACATGCCTAGTAGACTAATGAACAACCTTTCATTTAGACACCATGACCCATACGACTTGTAATATGCATGTGAGTGAGTGTGTGTGTACATTGGTCAACATGATCACATAATGGATATCAACAACATATTGAGGCATCCACCATCTTAGAACATAATATACCTTCAAGCATAAACCACACAAAACACAATAGCATAGAAGACAAGCCAACTTCATATTACACTTAAGACTCCTAACTTGTGTTATTCATGCATTCACATAGGGGTACATTGGTAAAGTATTATTAAACATTTTTAACTCATCAATGGCATCACCTATACTTCACCCTAACATGGATATACACATGCTTACACAATAGCCATACAACCTAATTCACAACTAGAATAGGAAAGTAGGCATAAGCTTCACATAGTATCATCAAAATAACATGCTCATATATTCATGAATTTGCCTTCATTAACATGGTCAACACATATATAGATTTAAAAAAAGTAAACAACTCCACCATAAGTGGACCATACCACACTATGTCATACAAGGCTTCATCAACTACAATATTATACGGAAAGTAGAAGAGATAAGCATTCTTACCAATTTCTCACCCTTTGATCATCATTGATCAATAGACCTTGTTCATCAACACTTCATATATAGGGAAGTAGCTAAATGTACTTTAATTATAGAAGAAACCATGTACAAGTCTCTATAAGATCATACTATAACATAATACAAGGCTTTTAATCCAATTCACTTGCATTGATCATCAATTATATTTAATTAATGGCATAAGTCTAGGGCAGTAGCTAATTAAACACATAATCATAAAGAAATCATGATTAAATCACTTCAAGATCAAGCTACAACATAGGAATCAGACTTGTCAACTCGTTAGGGTATAGAGAGGAATTAACCAACACTATTGATTCTCTAAGGTCTTGATCATAAATCATATTTTAGAAAAATGTACATTTTAGTCAGTATCTAATGAAATCATAGTCTAGATGAGACACTACTACAATTGACATTAAGGTCTACACAAGCATGCTTCATATAAAGAATTCATGGAAGGTAAGTTTACATAGGTTAATCCTATTCAAACTATCATAAATTGACCCATATTGTGTTAATTACATACAATTCATCTCCATATTTTGTTATAGGCAGCATCTATAGACATTAACCATGATCAATTTATATAACAACTAACCTAACGCCATGATAACAAGTTACAACTCCATAGACTAGAAGAACCTAGATTAATTCAAACCAAGCCTTCTTTATTTTGATAGTACAGTATTTATATTCACAATTCAACCACAATATTGACCTAAAACAATAGCTACAAGAACCACAACATAATCGAGTTCAACATTAAATCACAAAAAGGGCCATGTTACCATGAATTCCTAGAATACTATGCTAGGCATGTTCAATTATTCATCCATGGATCCTTCATCATAAAATCATGATGAATTAATGTAAATAACAGTAGATACAACCACTTAAATATAATAGAATCATAATTTAATCGATAATAAATCAAGATCATAAAGCCCATAAAAGGCTAAATCGTTTTGGTAACAGAGAATGGGTTCATCATGCAATTGTCACGTCCGGAGTCTAGTCCCCAGACGAGACCAGCGTTGTTGACCTCTCAGAGGTCGCAGACAAGCCTACATACGTAATCGTTACTTCATCTAGGTTAATTTTAGCAGAAAATTTGAACTTTTTGTTACTTAACATTCATATAAGCCATTCTACTTAAACTCATAAACGTTCACAATCAACCATCTAATATTAAGATAATCAAATGAAAGAAATAGTTCCATATTGCATTAAGTGTATACTTGCTAAAATTGGACCAATAAAATGTTTGAAATAAGATGAGAAAGAAACGCTAGTGGAAGATACTCCACTACTCAAACCAATATCTAAGCTAGAATATAATAGGCAATTGTCCTCGAAAGCATAAAGGCCTACCAAATCCGGATGAATGCTCTATGTTTGGATAGCTTCAGCGTCGACCTGTAATTCTAACGTCCACCTATGTCTGCACCTAAAAATTAGAGTTATATGGGATTAGTACACACTTGTAGTAAGTATGGATATATTCAAGCACACACCAACGACATGCATGATTAAGAAGAGCTCTTTCCTATCGATATGAATTATGGAACGTCAAGTCAGTGATCTTGCCAATTTCGGATTAACAAAGTCATGCAATGAGAGTAACATGCATCATCATACTAATCATTTTGTAAATAACACATAACATATTACACATATCATATCACATAGTTCATATCATTCTTTCATATGTCATGAGACCTTGGAATCATGGACCATACATTAGGACCTCCCAAAATAAGGGCTCAACATATGGGACCTCAACTACGGAGCCTTCTTTAACAAACACAGAGTCTGCTTCATTCATTCATACGTACTTCATTTTCATTCTTTCATATACTAGTGCAGCCACCAGTCATACCTAGGATGTAGTTGAAGACTCTCATCGGGTTCGCTGTGCAATGACCAAGAAAAACCTAGTGTTATTACTTAAGTCTAGATCACCTCTTGATCATCCTATCCTAACACCTTTGGTATCGTTCATTTCATTATGTGCATTCGTTGAGGCTGGCCTTATTCTTTCTTTGGAATTTTTAACCTTAACCGACATAGATCATGTGAGCATCATGAAATCCAATGAGTAATCCCCACACCGAAAAGAGGTGGAATCACCGGCCAAAGTGAACCAAAACATACTAGCATATCTAGGGAATGGAACCTACTAGGTCCTTATATTGTAGTATAGGTTCAAAGACTAGGAGATATAAGGAGACCCATACCCAGCATGCTGGACAGTCTCATCTCATGAGAGTTACATGAACCTCCGCCCTTCCCGAAGGGACGCATCACCGCTCTTAGCTAGCCTATCGGTGCTCAGTATAAAGTTTCATTACATTCAACTCATACATCATGGAAGTTGTCTTCTAGCATGAGGACTTCATAGATCATTAGATGATTTCTCATATCATCATTCGTATTAAGTATGCATTAACTTCAATACTTTAATTAGAGTGTTCATAAAGAATGGTCTCTTCATTAGCTTTACACTCTCATAGGTGAGTACGTTTTGGTAACATTTACTTAGGATCATTTGATATTGCTCTCATCTTTCACATTAGCCTCTTATCATATTTTCACCTCATTCATTAAATTTAACACATTTGCTTTTCATAATTAATCACCCCTTCACGTGAATGTTCATTTCATCATATGCCAATGCACTTGGTCATTTAGTGTGTTTCACACTCTTACTTAACCCTTCTAGGGTTACATCATTTTATCAGACACATATTAGGCTCACTTACTTTTAAACGTATGCTAGACTTATGAGTCTACACATACATTCCATGATGCTTCATTCATAGTTTGTCTAGGTGATTCATGTTTACCCAAGATTATGTGGTACAAGACTTATGCATCTTGTAGATATCCCAAGATATTGATTTCGATCTTTAGAGGCAGCATTCATTAAATATTTGTTTGCGTATGAATTATGTGTCAATACGTAATTGGGCAATGAAACCCAATTTCGAATCCCTTGAACAACACTTAATCTTATTTTAAACTCTATAATTGCATTTTTCAGATTCGCGAGACGCTAGTTAGATTCCCATCAACCCCATAATATTTCTCTCTTGTTATCCTCTCATTTTTCGTTTTAAGGAAAGGTGGTTGTGGGTTCAATCCCCCACAAGCTCATTATTTTTCTTTTAATTTATCTCCTAACTTTCTCACCTATCCAAGAGGTTGTAGGTTCAATCCCCACTCACCACATTTATTTTCTCCTTTATTTTTTTCCTAACTCTCTCATCCATTCAAGAGGTTGTGGGTTCAATCCCCACTCTCTACATTTTATTCTCTCCTTTATTTTTGTCTTAACTCTCTCATCCATTCAAGAGGTTGTGGGTTCAATCCCCACTCTCCACATTTTATTTTCTCCTTTATTTTTTCCTAACTCTCTCATCCATTCAAGAGGTTGTGGGTTCATCCCCACTCTCCACATTTTATTTTGTCCTTTATTTTTGTCCTAACTCTCTCATCCATTCAAGACGTTTTGGGTTCATTCCCCACTCTCCACATTTTATTTTCTCCTTTATTTTTCTCCTAATTCTCTCATCCATTCAAGAGGTTGTGTGTTCAATCCCCACTCACCACCTCTATTTTTCCTTTCATTTTTCTCATGAAATTTTTGTGTTATTTTTATTTGGTGAGGTCATGGGTTCGATCCCCAATGACCTCACATTTTAAAAAAATTAAAAACATAGCTAATTTTCTCATCCTTGGCCGAGACTCCAAATTTCCAGTATTTCCAGCAAGTTGGAAATTTGGTCTCTTCCAATCCATTTTCCTCTCAATCTTTTGTTGCTTTTTTTTTGTAGTTTTTATGTAATGATATCTTGGGTTCAATCCTTAGGGATCTCACTTATTTTACATTCAATTTTCATTGAATTTTGTACCACTTTGTTTGGCCGAACCCAACCTACCAAATGCTAGAAATTTGTTCACTATTTTCAGCTTCTTTTTATCATCATTCATAAGTTAATTCTTAAGGCATTTCGTGGATCATTTGGTTCATTTTTAAGTGTAATCTTTTTATGATTACATTCAGCCACGAATTACCATTAAATCTAGCAACATTAAACTTAAATGAACATCACACTTTAAATATTTACATATAAGAAAACACAACATTTATAACACACAAATTTCAGGCAGCAACACAGTTAATTTACAGCACACCATGCTCAAACAATTAACGTAAAATACTTTTCCAGAATACATCTTTCATTCCTTACATAATTTCCAAATACACATTCAATACATAATCACAACCAGACCTAAAATTATCTACCAGAAGACATACCAACACATGCTTTGAATCTTTCAGAGGATCTAATGGCAGGGGCATGCAACGGGGAAAACCTTAGTTTCTCGATTGGAATTTAAACTGAACTTAGGGGTCTCTTAGGAAAGGGTCTAAGAGATAAGAAAAATCATACCATAATATCCTTCCACACTTGTTTAAATACTTCCAAATTCCAACGAAACCAAGCCTCACCACCGAAACTTCAAGCACAATCACGTCAAGAACCTTGTTTTGCTTTACGTTTTTAGACTAACTTTTCTTTTGAGTTTTTAGCAATCAAGTTCTTGATGAACTTTATTATTTTTGTTCTGTCCTTTTGTATTATGGAATGCATAAGTGTGAAAGTGAGAGAGGCGAAGAGAAAAACGTGACAATGAGTGGATTAGGATTAAGAGAGTTAGGTGGAGACTTAGTCAAACTAGTACTCCTCATTATTTATTATTATTATTATTAATATTATTATTATTATTATTATTATTTATTATTATTATTATTATGATTATTACTATTATTATTATTATTATTATTACTATTATTATTATTATTATTATTATTATTATTATTAAAAAACTAATTTTTCCTTTAATTAAATTAGTAATTAAATATTAATTAATTAAATTAGTTCACCAAATAAAATAAATCAAAGTAAATCATTGCTCCCACCTAGGTTCGAACCAGGGTGGAGCAAGATTTTACTCAAAGGACCGATTTCGGCCCTTTCTACCCAAATTACCCCTCCACCATATTATTTAATTAATTAATTAAATATTTTAGACAATTACAATACTACCCTTAGCCTTGAAAAGACCATTTTACATACACCCTCTAAACATAAGATTACCCCTTTTTAAGTCTGGTTAAGACTCATCCGGGTAAATCTTCATATTCGGGTGCCCTACATGGTTGGACCCAACCTTTCCTAGCTCAAATAACTCACCAAATCAGTTGTCTTAGTTGTTGCAAGGGTTCAGAGGTATCATTCTATGCGCAAAAATCTGTGTGAACCCGGTCTAATCGTAGGCACTCCAGATACATTAAGAATTACATAGCATAGTCATTTTAGGGTTGTTACATCTAATGTATCGACCAACTTTCCTATATAGAGTCATTCTTAAGACTTCCCTAGGTAAGACATGAAGTGAACATTCTTATGCCCCCTTCACACCTTAACTTGGCAAACCTTAAACTACTCTAGTTAAGTACTTATTCATTCATATGATTTTTAACTTAAGTCATTATCATCATTAGTTCACTTAATATACATTCATCACATAAGGACATTCAAGTAATGGTCTTGGAGAAGACCTAGGAACTCAGTCACTAACATCTTCAAAGCCTAATCGTGCAATATCTAGATAGTGTCCAATAGAACAACTTAAACTTCATAGAACTTCTCCAACACTAGCACGTATCCCATATGATGAGAATAGACAATAACCGACATAGACCATCGTAGCTAAACATGGAATTTGGAGTCAACCCTACTCCGACAAAGGGTGTTCTACTTGCCAATGGTAGAACAAGGACACAACCAATGTAGGCACATGGTTAAGGAATATCGAGGATTCCTTTGTACTCTAGCCTCATCCTTAGCTAGAGCTACTACCCAAGCATACTCACTCCGTGCTAGACTTTGTTCTCATAGACTAGTTCAATAAAGGAGTACATGAAGAGGTTTCATATCTAGTTCACAACCCAATCACATTATGCCTTACCAAAGAGGTCCCCTAAGGTTTTCTTACAATGGTTAAGAGGATAGCTCAATGACTTTCCTAAGGATGATTTCATGTCATTCCAGCCAATAAACCTTAAGTCCACCATTCACACATGAAGGATCCCACTACGGCTTTAAACTTCAAAGATATCATAACCTTTCAACTAGGTTGAAGGTTCCAGATAAAGGACCATCTTAACAATGTTCAAGTTCACATGTCAATCACACATACTAGACTAAGAGGCTTTAGCATACTAAGTCAAGAACTCACATTTACATTGTACATGTATCAAGTAAGGGACACAAGTCTACCAAAACAAGACACACTCATACTTCACCATATCATATATTGCATATCATTCAAAAAGCACGTAGGTACAACCAATATCATCTATAGGTCATACTACTCACTACTATAGTATAATCAATTTAAATATCACAAGTATCATATAATCTATCAATAAACATCATACTTCAACATCAAGAAATCCACATAATGACTATACCATAGTCTACTAGTCACACACATCATCAACTAGAAAAACTCATGCTTTGACTCCACATAAACACATAAGTCATATAGACATTCATAATAACCACATATTCAAGTTATAACATGATAAATTCATAATAAATAAATAAATGCCGATGAGGCCACATCATTCATAATTCATAAAGGAATGTCGATAAGGCCACATTAATCACAAGTATAGCACATAAGCACCGCCACCATAAGTGGACCATACCAAACATCATTAATATCTTAATCTTAGACTACACAATTTAGAGAAAGTTATATCAACATACCATGAATTCAACCCCACAACATATATCAACATACCATGAATTCAACCCCATAACTTTAATCCATTGTTAATTCTTCCAACACAATATACCAAGGCCCTTACCAATGGTCATGACATAAATTCAACCCAATAATCATAATACATAGTGAATCAAGGATAATACAACATGAATTTATGAAATTAGGGAAGCCAACTAAGAATTCTAGCATGATCATCATTCAATAGCCCTAATCAAACTACATAAGCTCAATAACATTAAGATATAATAAAATCACCAACAAAGTAGTCAAATCTAGGGTTGAATGAATTGCATGGTTTCAAAGATTTTTAATTTAAAATCATCTAATTAACAACAATTTAATCAATATTCAATTATTCAAAACATTTTATGAAAGAACCCATGGCTAGATTACAAAATTGGATAATTCATTGTTTTGATCATTTTTTAAATCATTCAAATTGACTCCTTGAATGAAGAGAATACAATCCATGCCTTAATTATGATGAAAATACCACTAAATTTATGGAGAAAAACTTAGAAAATCAATTGTCTTCCTTGGAACTTCAAAACTTCATCAATGGAGGTTTTTGGAGAGAAGAGATGGAGGGGTTTTGTTTTGGACTTGAGGGTTATTATTTGAAGGGTGAATTCGGGATTTAAAAAGATCTAATAACCTCCAATTACAAGACCCTAAAATACCCAAAAGACCCCTGAACTTATAGGACCCTTTAACCAAGTCAAACTCATCTTAAATTTCCGGAATTATCGTCGGGAAACAAGTCCGCGACACGGAGCTTCTCCCACATCATTTTTCAAAATAAAATTCCAAGACAATGGAGTCTATCTTGTCTCCGCAACCCGTAGAAAATTTTGGCTCTCCGTGAACCTAGTCCGCGACGTGGACTAGTTCCCATCATGAAAAAATTATGCTTCCTTGGGCAGCTTGCTAGCCCAAGGCTTGGGTCCTCCTCATGGACCCCTAAGTCGGTCCTTGGGGAGTTTTGACCAGACGTTATCACCTCAAATACTCTTGTATACATGTTAGGTACCTCTCAAATCAATTTTAACTCAAAACAACCCATAAAACTTTATGAAACATGCTAAGACACACATGGTCATTTCAAGGCAAATCTTTCGAACAACATGGACGTGCTTGGAGTTTGACTTCCAAACTTCATCAAAACTTTATATACTACCTATAAAAACTATTATTAACAATGTTAGGACTTTTTAAAAAAATCATTACACAAGTTTTAGGATCTAGTTTCACCTAAGTAATTTTAGAGGTGTTATATGAACCTATGGATCCTAAGGTCAAACTTGAGAAGAGTAGTGGTTCTCAAAATGGTAAGCCTACTTGTGATACTTGTGGGAAGAAGCACTATGGGAAATGTCTAGTTGGTACTAAAAATTTCTTTGGTTGTGGTAAGGATGGACATAAGGTGAAGGATTGTCCTATAATTGCGTGTAGAACAAAGGAAGGTAAGCAAGTTCCTCCAATTGTTCCAGGTGATAATGTTCCAAGGAAGAATCGTGTCTATGCACTCCGGGCTAGAGGATCAATGCCAGCTGATGAAGATGATGTTGGTATGTCATAGATTCTCTCTTTTATTTATTATGAGTTCCTTCTAAGTGAGGGGAGTGTGGTGATTTGTGGAGTTTTGATTTACTGTCTCATCTCTTCTATTTGACTCAATCTTGAGAGTTAGAAAGTCATTGTAGCATGTTTCATTGTGTTTAGAAGCCTTGTTGGAATTGAATTTCATTAATTCCTTGCGTTGTGCATTTTATGAAGTTATAGTTAACTTTTAAAAATGATTTTATCTTTCATATTTTCATGCTTTATCATAAATTTCTTAATATTTGCATGTTTGGAATTTTGAGCATATTCACTCTATTGCTTGGAAGTTCACTGTAAGATTTTCCAAATTTTGACTAAATTGGTTTTTTTTAAATTGTTGTAATGTGTAAAGAATTGATGTATATAAGCATGATAATGTTTGTATAAGGTGTTCCTCCTATTTGAAATGAAACATGTGAGTCATATGTGCATGATTAGTCATAGATTAGTTTCTATTTACTTGTTGTGTTTCGAATCTCTTAAGCATGTGAAATTGGTGTTCTTCCTAATTTTTAATTGTGTATAGTGTGGTATGGTTATGTTCTTCTAGTCATGATTTTCTTATCTCTTGAAAGTGTTTAAAATGAAGCAGGTATCATTAGAGGACAAATGTTATCCAAGTGGGGCAGATTGTAACACCTCTAAAATAACTTAGGTGTAACTAGAACCAAACGCTTATGTATTGATGTTTTGAAGTCCTAAAATGAGTTATAATGGTATTAGGAGTCAGTGATTAAAGTTCCAAGATGTTTGGAGGTCAAATGTCCAAGAACATCCATGACGTTCAAAAGGTTTGCCTTGAAACGTCCTTGTGTACCTTAGAATGTTTCTTAGAGTTTTACGTGTCCGTTTTTTGTAAAATTGATGTGAGAGGTCCTAAACTTGTGTTCAAACATATTTGGTTTGGAACCGTCTAGTAAATATTCCCCAAGGACCAACCAAGGGCCCTTTAGGAAAGACCCATCATGTGAGCCAAAAGTTTTCAAACCAGCCCAACCTATGCAAGGAAGTCGACGCCCCGTAGGTGAGGAGCGTAGTTTGACACTTAGGTGTGGGAGATTCTTCTATATTTTGTCCATCCTTTGATCCAAATCGTGGACCATCAGTACGTTCCGTTGGTTGAGTGATGGGGTGTAGGTGACCAATCGTCAATGGCACCTACTGCAATTCTACATGTCTCGGCTAGCCCAAGCGTGAGACGGGGTTTTCACCTAGCCTTAATAAAAATATTTGGGAGGTTTCCTAAGGTTAATTTGGGTATTATAAATAGTTTTATAAGTCTTAAACACTTAGATCAATTCATTATTTCAAATCAAAACCCAAATTCTCTAAAGAAATCTTTAGAACTCCAATGGAACCAAAACTCAAGATAGAGCTTGGTTTGAAGATTTCTTTGGTGATTATTCATAAATTCTTCATAAAATTCATGGATAGAATCAATTAAAGTATGTCATTCATCCTTGAATCTCTTTTCTTCAAGGATCCAATCTTCAAAGTGATTTCCAAAGGCTTTCAAAAGATGAAACTGTCCAATTTTGTAATCTAGCCATAGGTTCTTGCATAAAACATTTTGAATCACTGTATATTGATTGAATTGTCGTTAATTAGATGATTTTAACATAAAACTCTATGAACCCATGTAATTCATGTAACCCTAGATTTGACTACTTTGTAGGTGAATTGATTATGTCTCAATGTTATTGAATTCTTATGTAGTTTGATTAGGGCTATTGAATTATGAATGAATCATGCTAAAATTGTTAGTTGGCTTTCCTAAATCTATAAATTCATATTTTATTATCTTTGATACATTGTATATTGTAAGTATTAGACTGAATTGGTGATCATGGCCATTGGTAAGGGTCTTTGAGTATTGTGTTGGATGAATTGGCTTTCGATTGAAGTTGTGAGGTTGGATCAATGGTATTTTGACCTAAATTTCTCTATATTGTGTAGTATAGTTCTTATATGATGATTATTTTTAGCATGTTCAACTTATGGTTGTGATGCTTATGTGCTATACTTGTAAATTATGTGGCCTTGTCGGCATTACTTTATGAAGTGTGAATCAATGTGGCCTCATCGGCATTATTTTATGTATTACGATATTGTTATGTGATAAATAGGATATTTGATTATCATGAATTTCTAAATGACTTATATGTATATGTGGAGTCAAAGCATGAGGCCTTCTAGTTTATGGTGTGCGTGTCTAGTGGACTATAGTGTACTCATTAGGTGCATTACTTGATATTGAAGTATGATGTTCTTGATAGATTCTATGATATTTGTGGTACTTACATTGATGATACTATTTTAGTGAGTAGGATGACCTATAGATGATATTGGTTATACCTATGTGCTTCTCGAATGATATGATATATGTGACATGGTGAAGTATGTGTTGTCTTGTTTTGGTAGACTTGTATCCCTTACTTGATATATGTACAATGTGAATATGAGTTCTTGACTTAATATTCTAAAGATTATTAGTATTGTTTGAGGGGTTGACATGTGACCTTGCACATTGTTAGGAAGTTCTTTATAACCTTCAAGCTAGTTCGAAGGTTATGATATCCTTGAAGCTGAAAGTCGTTGTAATACTATGAAATTCTGAGGCCTAATCTAGAGTCTAACATGATATTCTAAGAGTTTTAGCAGTACATTAAGGTCAAATATAATGTATATAAGTCATTTAGGAAGTTTTAGAACCAAATCGTCAAGGAACGTTCATGATGTTCGAAAACTAGTTCAAGAGGTACTACCATGCCTTAGTCTATTTGACAAGGTTTTAAGAGTCAGATGTAAGATCCCCAAAATGATTTAGGATGTCTGGAGATTCACTTGTTCCTATAATCTTGTTAACATGTTAATACGGTTCTTTAAAGTATGTTTAGGAGAAGTCAAACGTCAAGGGACGACTAAGACGTTCGATGACTAAGTCACCTATGTGTCTAATATGTGTTTATGTGTTTTTCATGAGCTTATGATGTCCTTGTATGAGTTATTATAGTGTTTATAGGCAGTGTGTCAAGTTTCGTGAAGTTTAGAGGTCAAACGTCCAATAACGTCCATGCCATAGAACTTAACTCTATAAGATATCTCTCTTATGTTTTCTTGCCCGGTGGTCTTTTTGATGTGATTTCTTGGATGAGATTGTATCTCTATGCTTGAGGGAGAAAAGGTAAGTTTTGATGCTTATATTGGTTTTATGGTTTCATGAGTATGTGTGAAGGTGAATTTTGAAATATTATGTTGATATGATGTCCCTTGTGGCTAGATATGAGGCTTATGTGAAATAGCATATTATGTGAAGAAATGTATGTCATGATACCATTAAAACATGTTGGAAGTTGTTATGATTAAAATGAGTCTCTTTTGGAATGATATGCTACTATATGGTTTTGCATGATGGTAGCCGAATATTATGATTGGAATTTGAAATGCTTAGTGACTACCTATGGAAGCATGTTGCCTAAGAAATTGTAAGTGGGTCAAATATTGCCTAAATTATATGTGTTTACCTTCATGATTGATTTACATGGACTGTACTTCTTTGTATAGACTTGATCCTAGGTGTGAAGGTAGTATGCATGTTTATGTAGGATGAGTTGGTAAAGTTTTGTATCTCATATTGTCATGCTTTTCCCATCAATTTCCTAAATGTTGCAGTTTTGAAATTTTGAAGCATGTTCACTGTAATGCTTGGCAGCTTACTGTAAGATTTTTGGGAAATCGACTAAATTGTTCTTTGATTATAAGTTGTTGAAATGTGTATAGAATTGATGCATATGATCATGATAAAGAATGTAAAAAGGAGATTTGTTATTTGGTATGAATAGTGAAAGTCTTATGGCATGATGAGTAGTAGATTTGTTTCTAACTTCTTATTGTGTTGTGAGTCCCTTGATGTTGTGGAATTGATGTTTCCCCTAGAATTGATGGTAGTATTCTTATCTTTGTAGGGTGATGATTTGGGTTTGATTGACCTAGAAGTTACCATACTTTAGTGTTGAAAGAAAAGAAAGAGTCCTTATGGCTAAGTCTCCTTGTTGTTTTTCCCTAATGATGTATGACCTTGGTGTCTGTTATATTATTGAAGAACATATGTGGTTAAATAGTATGACCTAACTTGATGATTGTGGGATAATTTGACAAAAATTACATGGTTTAGAATACCTTGGAGTTCCTATGTTAACTTAGTGTAAATGCTTTTAAAGTGGTAATCACTTTTAAGTGATGAAAATGAAGGGTGTTAAGTTAAAACCCTCTT
The DNA here is from genome assembly GCF_036512215.1 of Solanum lycopersicum. NCBI lineage: Eukaryota > Viridiplantae > Streptophyta > Magnoliopsida > Solanales > Solanaceae > Solanum > Solanum lycopersicum. The sequence goes on from NC_090804.1 coordinate 35,641,730, forward strand.
AAGGTTGGGTTAAGTTGCTCTTAATTGGGTCTACTCTAAGTTGTGGATGGTGATGTGAGTATTAAGTTTGTAGATATTTCCATCTTATCCTTCTATTCTTACTTGAACTTGAATCTAATATTTTTTTAGTAAGCCTGTCCATGATAGAAGTTTTGTCTCAAATATGAATTGCATGACCTTCACATGTTTGGTATGTCTTGATTGACACTATCTTAATAGTATTTTGAAGATTCTAAAGTACTTGAAAGGAAATTTTGGATTAACTTCATGGTTTTATCATGTTGATTGTGCATCTTGATATGTTAGTTGTCAATTTAACTTCATGAGATAAGGTAAGGCGCATGTTTGATGTCACTTTCGCTATGTAAGGTTTAGCCTTATAATGAGAAATTGAGCCTCTTTAAAATGAAATATTGAGTCTCTTGAAAATTATGTGACTTCTATGATTTGGAAAGCATGATTGTAGGTCCACTTTTGAAAAATGAAGGCATGTATCCTTTGTGTGTGTCTATGAATTGTAAGACTTTCCCTAAATGATGCATACTGTGAAGGCTATTTCTATGTTAGAAATTGACATTTTGTGAAAGGTCTTCCTATTTTTGGTGATGTTCTTGGTGTGACTTACCATGTAGACTTCACTAGGAAGAAAACATGAGAATACCTTGGTTTAAAAATTGAGAAATTCTTATGTTACAGTAAAGATGACCTTTTTGCATTTGCTTAGGTATGAATTCATGAAACATGTAAGTGTGTTGGAGAAGGACATTCCTCCATGGACACAACTAAGCATGGTACGGTTGAGTATGACCCTCAATCTAATTAACTCAAGTCTATGTGCATTGAAGTATGAGTGCTTAAATGGCTTTTGAGTATTGATTCGAATCTGCCGATGTGTGACCTTACATGATGAGCTCTTAAATAAAATGAAGTGTGTTCCTTATAAATTTGGTGCATTAACTTCTATATGATAATGTTATGAATGATGTGAGCTACTTATTACTCATTAAAAGTCTTAGTGTGATTAAATTGTTCTAAGTGTCATTCAAGGAAGAAAGTTTCCAAGTGGGGGATATTGTAAGACTTCCAAAAGGATTTAGGGTGCATAAAGCCTCACTTGTGCCTATAAGCTTGTTAACATGTTAATACAGTGCTTTAAAGTATGTTTAGGTGATTTGGAAGTCAAACGTCAAGGGACAACTTTTCGACGACTAAGTCGCCTGAGAGTCTTATATGAGTTTATATATGTTTATGTGTGTTTCATAAGCTTATAACAGTCTTATATGAGTTATTATAGTGTTTATAGTGTCACGACCCAAATCCGGGCCGCGACTGGCACCCACACTTACCCTCCTATGTGAGCGAACCAACCAATCTAAACCTTAACATTTCAATGTAATAACAACAGAAAGTAATGCGGAAGACTTAAACTCATTAAATAATAAAGACCAATTCATTAACTTCTAAAATTCAAACATCTATTATTCCCCCAAAATCTGGAAGTCATCATCACAAGAACATCTACTATCAAATGACTAAACTAAGAATATTCTAAAAAGCTAAAATACATAAGAAGCTAGTCCATGCCGGAAGTTCAAGGCATCAAGACTTGAAGAAGAAGATCCAGTCCAAGCTAGAAGCATTAGCTCACCCTGAATTTCCGATGTAGTAAGACTGGCTTGAGTTACTGTTGAGTCGATGATGATGGCACGTTTGCTGCACTCCACAAATAAACAAGAAGAAAACAATAAAAGTAGGGGTCAGTACAAAACACGGGTACTGAGTAGATATCATCGGCCAACTCAAAATAGAAAACAGTATGTATTAAGCAATATCATAAAATCAACTAATATCCTTAGCATGCAGCATTTACAGTTATCATAACCCTAGGTTACAACACCAAGCACATCAATGAGGACTCACACCTCCTCATCATACTCATTTGGGAATTTAGTTCATTAGATTGGATATATTAACATATTTCAAGATTCATTATCTTTATTCCCCTCATGTCGGTACGTGACACTCCGCTCCTCAATATACTATCCTGGTGTCGGAACGTGACACTCCGATCCTCATTCTATCCTGGTATCGGAACGTGGCACCCGATCCATATTCTATCCTGGTGTCAGAACGTGACACTCCGATCCTCATATACTATCCTGGTACCGGAACGTGGCACCCGATCCATATTCTATCCTGGTGTCGGAACGTGACACCCGATCCTCATATACTATCCTGGTACCGGAACGTGGCATCCAATCCATATTCTATCCTGGTACCGGAACGTGGCACCCGATCCCCTAATCTCACCACTTTCGTTCATCAAGCCTTCTTTTATACCGAGGCATCATCATTAACAAAGTAGATTAGAGTTTCTTTTCAAGATTTGGGATTCAATAGCTTCATCATGCTTATTTATTCACAATTACATAATCACATCATTCATGCAAGCATACAATTAAGCATATAGAAGGTTTACAATACTACTAACACATATCATTCGCTATTAAGAGTTTACTACGAATAGCATGAAAACCATAACCTACCTCCACCGAAGAATTGAATCAAGCAAGAATTTTCCCAAAGCTTTGTTTCTCCCTTCTCGTTCGATTCTCTCTCTCACTCAACTTTCTCTCTCTTTCTCTTGTTCTTTCTATTTTCTTTATTCAAACCCTCTTTCTTTTACCCTAATTAGTATATAATTAAGAATAAAAGATGGCAATAATACCCCACTAATTAACTTAAGGTTAACTCTTTTAACCCCCAAGTAATTAGACTTATAATCCTTAACCCTCTAACTTTATAATTAAGGCAAGAATAGTCAAAAACGTCCCTTAAAACGTATCAAGAAATCCAACCCAGACTGGGATTGCGCAACCTGTGAACAATCTATGACGGTCCGTCCTGCAGGTCGTCGCAAGGGTCAGAGAGTCAATTTCCACTGAACAATCTATGACGGTCCGTCACCCCTGTGACGGTCCGTCCTGCCATTCCGTCACGAAGTTCAGAGAGTCGATTTTTAGTACCCAATTTCAGATTTTCTAAGTGTTTTGAAACGAGACCCTGCGACGGTCCGTCGTGCCCTTGACGGTCCGTCGTGGGGTCCGTCGCTTCTGCCAGTTTTTCCAGAATTGAAATCTGTTGCTCAAAACGACTAAACAGGTCGTTACAATAGATACCAATTTACCCATCGTTCGTCCCCGAACGATCACAAGAAGGAAAACAAGGGCGAAAAGGAGTACCTGAATCTTTAAACAGATGTGGGTATCTTTCTTGCATATTTGCCTCCTTCTCCCAAGTGGCTTCTTCAACCGGTCGATTCTTCCATTGCACCTTGATGGATGCAATCTCTCTTGACCTCAACTTGCGAACTTCTCTATCTAAAATAGCAACAGGCTCCTCCTCATAAGACAAGTTCTCATCAAGCAAAACTGAATCCCAACGGATAATGTAGTTTTCATCCCCATGGTATCCTTTCAACATCGACACATGGAATACCGGATGCACTCCGGACAGCCCTGGAGGCAAGGCTAACTCATAAGCAACCTCTCCTACTCGCTTAAGTACTTCAAATGGTCCAATGTACCTTGGACTTAGTTTACCCCTTTTACCAAACCGCATCACCCCTTTCATGGGCGAAACCTTCAGCAAGACTTGTTCACCCTCCATAAACTCCAAGTCTCTAACCTTCCGATCTGCATACTCCTTCTGTCTACTTTGAGCCGCTAGAAGCTTTTCTTGAATAGATTTCACCTTCTCCATCGAATCCCTCAAAAGGTCAGTACCCCAAGGCCTAACCTCAAATGCATCAAACCAACCAATGGGAGACCTACATCTCCTACCATACAATGCTTCAAAAGGAGCCATATCAATGCTTGAGTGATAGCTATTATTGTATGAAAACTCCGCTAAGGGTAAGAAGCTATCCCAATGGCCACCAAACTCTATCACACATGCACGAAGCATATCTTTCAACACTTGAATCGTTCTCTCAGACTGACCATCGGTCTGAGGATGGAACGCAGTACTAAGGTCCAACCTAGTACCCAATTCCGCATGCAATGTTTTCCAAAACTTAGAAGTAAACTGCGTACCTCTATCTGATATGATGGATAGTGGAACCCCATGCAATCGCACCACTTCCGAGATGTAAAGTTTGGCTAACTTCTCTGCATTGTAAGTCACCTTGACCGGAATGAAATGAGCAGATTTAGTTAACCTATCAACAATCACCCAAATGGAGTCATACTTACCCATTGTCTTCGGAAGACCAAACACAAAATCCATTGCAATTCTTTCCCACTTCCATTCCGGAATGGGCATTCTCTGAAGTGTTCCTCCGGGCCTTTGGTGTTCATACTTTACTTGTTGACAGTTTGGACATTTGGCAATAAAATCCACAATGTCACGCTTCATTCTACTCCACCAAAAGTGTTGCTTTAGGTCACGGTACATCTTGGTTGCACCCGGATGTATCGAATACCTCGAACTATGAGCCTCTGTCAGAATAGTGTTGATCAAATCATCGACGCGGGGTACGCATACCCTTCCCTTGATCCTCAAAACACCTTCCTCATCGATTTGTGCTTCCTTAGCCTCTCCTCGCAATATCTTATCTTGAATTCTGCGCAGTTTCTCATCATCAGACTGTCTTCCCTTAATTTTGTCAAGAAAGGAAGATCTTGACTCCACACTAGCCAACAATCCTCCCTTCTCATTTACTTCTAATCTCATCAAGTCATTAGCTAGAGTTTGAACCTCTCTAGCCAGTGGGCATCTAGAAGCTTGCAAGTGAGCTAGACTTCCCATGCTTCCCGCCTTTCTACTTAAAGCATCCGCTACAACATTCGCTTTTCCCGGATGATACAAGATAGTGATATCGTAGTCCTTTAGTAGCTCCATCCATCTCCGTTGCCTCAAGTTCAAATCCTTCTGAGTAAAGACATACTGAAGGCTACGATGATCCGTGTAGACCTCACACTTAACCCCATATAAATAGTGTCTCCATTGCTTTAATGCAAACACTACCGCAGCCAATTCCAAATCATGAGTTGGATAGTTACGTTCATGCACTTTTAATTGTCTTGAAGCATAAGCAATCACACTCTTCTCTTGAATTAGTACTGCACCCAAACCAGTATAGGATGCATCACAATAAACAATGAAGTTCTTACCCTCTACTGGCAAGGTATGGATAGGTGCGGTAGTCAACAAAGTCTTGAGCTTCTGAAAGCTTTCCTCACACTCGTCCGACCATACAAATGGAACATTTTGCTTAGTCAAGTTCGTCAGTTAGGAAGCAATGGAAGAGAATCCCTTGACGAATCGGCGGTAGTAGCTAGCTAACCCAACAAAGCTCCTTATTTCTGGCACATTAGTAGGTCTTACCCAATTCTTCACTGTCTCAATCTTAGAAGGATCCACCATCACTCCATCCTTAGAAACCACGTGCCCCAAGAAGGACACTGCATCTAGCCAAAACTCACACTTAGAGAACTTGGCATAAAGCTTTTTCTCCCTCAACATTTCCAATACCATTCTCAAATGCTCTTCATGTTCCTTCTTGCTCTTTGAGTATACCAATATATCATCAATAAATACGATCACGAAGAGATCCAAATATGGCTTAAAAATCCCGTTCATCAAGCTCATGAACGCAGCAGGGGCATTCGTAAGACCAAAAGACGTCACTACAAATTCGTAATGCCCATACCTCGTTCGAAAAGCAGTCTTTGGCACATCCGTTGCCCGTATTTTCAATTGATGATAACCGGATCTCAAGTCAATCTTAGAGAAGACACAAGCACCTTGTAACTGATCGAACAAGTCATCAATGCGGGGAAGAGGATACTTGTTCTTTATGGTTACCTTGTTTAGTTGTCTGTAGTCTATACACATTCGAAAACTCCCATCCTTCTTCTTTACAAACAAAACCGGAGCACCCTAAGGAGATGCACTTGGTCTAATAAAGCCTTTGTTCAATAACTCTTGAAGTTGTGCCTTTAACTCTCTTAACTCTGCGGGAGCCATTCTATAAGGGGGTATAGAAATGGGGCGTGTGCCCGGTTCGAGATCGATACCGAAGTCAATATACCTATCTGGTGGCATACCAGGAAGATCTGCAGGGAACACATCCAGAAACTCACGGACTACTGAAACCGACTCAATCGAAGGCACTTGGGTAGTGTCATCCTTGAGATGTGCCAAGAAAGCTAAACACCCTTTACTAACCATTTTCTTAGCACGAAGAAAGGAGATGATACGCACAGGATTGGAAGTGTAGTCACCCTCCCACACTAACGGATCTGTCCCAGGCTTGGCTAACGTCACCATTTTAGCATTACAATCCAAGATTGCAAATTGCGGAGAAAGCCAAGTCATACCCAGAATTACATCAAAATCATCCATTTCTAAGATAACCAAATCTACATAAGTGTTGCTCCCCACAAAGTTCACCAAACAAGACCTATACACCTTTTCAACTACCACAGACTCACCCACCGGAGTAGAAACACGAATAGGCATATCAAGTAATTCACAATGTAAAGTTAGACCATTAGCAAATGAGGAAGATACATAAGAAAATGTGGATCCAGGATCAAACAATACAGAAGCCATGCAATCATAAACCAAAAGATTACCTGTGATGACAGCATCAGATGCCTCCGCTTCAGACCGCCCAGGGAAAGCGTAACAATTGGCCCTATCGTTCGTCTGTCCGTTGCCCCTATCTTGTTGTGATGTAGTGGCTCCAGTTTGCCCATCACCTTGTCCGTTTTGGTGACCACCATTTCCTCGACCACCACGTCCTCTAGAATAACGGCCTCTGCCATGACCACCTCTACCTCTAACATTTGGAGGTCTGTAACTCTGTTTTGGACAATATCTCTTAATATGTCCAATCTCCCCACATCCATAGCACTCTCTGGGTTCATGCATAGGTCTCTCAGAGAAGTGCTGACCAGTCGGAGGTGGACCCCCAACTACAGTCTGTAGTGAAGACTGAATTGGTCGGACTGAGTAACTTCCCGAACCCTGTCCTCTAGTGTAAGCACCATTAAACTCACCTCCCTTTCGAAACCTTTTTGATGTCGATGTCGGGGTGAAGTCATCTGGCTTCACTCCTTCCACTTCTATCACAAAGTCTACCACCTCTTGGAAGGATTTTGCCGTTGCCGCTATCTGTAAGGCCGAAATCCGCAATTCTGACCTCAACCCCTTCACAAACCGGCGAATCCGCTCTTGAGGACTGAAACAGAGTTGAGTGGCATATCTGGATAGTGCACGGAACTTAGCCTCATAAGCATTAACCGACATCCTACCTTGCTCTAGGATCAGGAACTCATCCCTTTTCCTATCCCTCAAAGTCCGGGGGATATACTTCTCCATAAACAAGCTAGAGAATGAGGCCCAAGTCATAGGTGGTGCCTCTGTCGGTTGACACTCAACATGGGATCGCCACCACATTTGGCGTTCCCTTTGAAACTGATAACTCACGAACTCAACACCAAACCGTTCTACTATAACCATCTTATGTAGTAGATCGTGACAGTCAACCAGAAAATCATAAGCATCCTCCGATTCAGCACCCTTGAAGACCGAGGTTTCAATTTCAAGAACTTACTGAAAAGTTCATGCTGATCATTTGTCATTATAGGCCCAGTAGTCAGACGTGGGAATGTGCCTATGTCCAATGAGGCCTCCATACGAGGAGCCATAGTGGCTGCATATTGTACTTCTGAAACCGGAGGTGTTGGCGCAGAAAACACTGGAGGTGTCTGGCCCTGATCAGATAACCCGCTAAGATAAGCCAGAACCTGATTGATCATCTCTGGGGTAGGTTGGGGTGGCAATCCCTCATTCTGCACTTGTTCAGTTTCCCCCATCCTCCCCTTCTCTTATTACTTCCTCAGTCGGTGGAGGAGTCACTGCCCTAGTATCAGATGGGCTAGGCGCTCGTCCTCTTCCTCTAGAGGACGTCCTTCCACGACCTCTACCATGGCCCCTTGCCGCTGTTCTTCCTCGAGCCACAGCCCCAGTGGCTGGCTCAGTTGTTTCTTGTCGGGCCGGTGTTGGTGTTGGCGTAGTCGTTGCTCTAGTTCTAACCATCTGCGAAAGAAAGTGAAGATGGTCAGATACCAATTCGTATCGCCTAGATACCAATTGGACTCAAGTAGTAGCACGAAAGAAAGAATGAAAGAGTGAAATTTTCCTAAAGTCTTATAGCCTCTCAAGGAAAAGTAAAGGTGTCCCCCTACCGTTCCTTAAGACTCTACTAGACCTGTTCTTGTGTGATGAGACCAACGAACCTAATGCTCTGATACCAAGTTTGTCACGACCAAAATCCGGGCCGCGACTGGCACCCACACTTAACCCTTCTATGTGAGCGAACCAACCAATCTAAACCTTAACATTTCAATGTAATAACAACAGAAAGTAATGCGGAAGACTTAAACTCATTAAATAAAGACCAATTCATTAACTTCTAAAATTCAAACATCTATTATTCCCCAAAATCTGGAAGTCATCATCACAAGAACATCTACGATCAAATGACTAAACTAAGAATATTCTAAAAAGCTAAAAATACATAAGAAGCTAGTCCATGCCGGAAGTTCAAGGCATCAAGACTTGAAGAAGAAGATCAGTCCAAGCTAGAAGCATTAGCTCACCCTGAATTTCCGATGTAGTAAGACTGGCTTGAGTTACTGTTGAGTCGATGATGACGGCACGTTTGCTGCACTCCACAAATAAACAAGAAGAAAACAATAAAAGTAGGGGTCAGTACAAAACACGGGTACTGAGTAGATATCATCGGCCAACTCAAAATAGAAAACAGTATGTATTAAGCAATATCATAAAATCAACTAATATCCTTAGCATGCAGCATTTACAGTTATCATAACCCTTGGTTACAACACCAAGCACATCAATGAGGACTCACACCTCCTCATCATACTCATTTGGGAATTTAGTTCATTAGATTGGATATATTAACATATTTCAAGATTCATTATCTTTATTCCCCTCGTGTCGGTACGTGACACTCGCTCCCCAATATTATTATTATTATTATTATTATATTATTATTATTATTATTATTATTATTATTATTATTATTATTATTATTATTATTATTATATTATTATTATTATTATTATTATTATTATTATATTATTATTATTATTATTATTATTATTATTATTTTATTATTATTATTTATTATTATTATTATTATTATTATTATTATTATTAATTATTATTATTATTATTATTATTATTATTATTATTATTATTATTATTATTATTAATTATTATTATTATTATTATTATTATTATTATTATTATATATTATTATTATTATTATTATTATTATTATTATTATTATTATTATTTATTATTATTATTAATTATTATTATTATTATTATTAATATTATTATTATTATTATTATATTATTATTATTATTATTATATTATTATTATTATTATTATTAATTATTATTATTATTATTATTATTATTATTATTATTATTATTATTATTATTATTATTATTATTATATTATTATTATTATTATTATTATTATTATTAATTATTATTATTATTATTAATATTATTATTATTATTATTATTATTATTATTATTATTATTATTATTAATATTATTATTATTATTATTATTATTATTATTATTATTATTATTATTATTATTATTATTATTATTATTATTATTATTATTATTATTATTATTATTATTATTATTATTATTATTATTATTATTATTATTATTATTATTATTATTATTATTATTATTATTATTATTATTATTATTATTATTATTATTATTATTTATTATTATTATTATTATTATTATTATTATTATATTATTATTATTATTATTATTTATTATTATTATTATTATTATTATTATTATTATTATTATTATTATTATTATATTATTATTATTATTATTATTATTATTATTATTATTATTATTATTATTATTATTATTATTATTATTATTATTATTATTATTATTAATATTATTATTATTATTATTATTATTATTATTATTATTATTATTATTATTATTATTATTATTATTATTATTATTATTATTATTATTATTATTATTATTATTATTATTATTATTATTATTATTATTATTATTATTATTATTATTATTATTATTATTATTATTATTATTATTATTATTATTATTATTATTAATAA